>NC_041386.1:336804018-336805616 GCF_002162155.2 Triticum dicoccoides
GAAGGAGGCGAGGCGCGACAGCGAGGGCCCCCGGCAGCGGCGCGTCGGCTGAGTGCGGCGTTGGCCGTCACGCCGGCGAGGAGGCGCGGCGAAGGAGGAGGCGCGTGTGACGCCCCGAGACCGACGTGCCAGGTGTCCTCCAGTTATTCGCTATCGCTGCCATGTCATTTGCTTGCGTGTTGCATTTTATCATGTCATCATGTGCATTGCATCATCATGTTTTCAAAACTTGCATTCGTCCGGGTCTCCCAGTTCCTTCCGTTGTCCGTTCTGAGACCAGACTCACTTGCACGCGCCCGCGGCCTGTCCGAAATAGTATTTTAATATGTGGCCGGAAAATGTTCTTGGAATGGGTTGAAAGTTGGCATGTGGTGTTGTTATGTTGTTAGTAGGTCGCCTGCCAAGTTTCATCGCATTCGGAGTTCGTTTGACGCCCCAACGATTAACTATAGCGGCAGTATAGTCGGTCTTTTCGTCGGACGTTTTCGGTCTCCGGAAACAGATGCCGGGCCCTCTCTCTCTCTTCTCCCCCTCGCAGTCTCGCCACAGCCCACCTAGTCCGTCCTCCTTCCCCTCTTCGCTTCCGGAGTTGTCCGATGCGACCGCACGGTCCGAAACCCTCTCTGCACAGTGCATCGAACCCCTCACGCGCGCGTCCGAAATTGTCCCGGACCCGACCCGGGCAGTCGTCACCGTTGGGTCCGGATCATCCCCAAACATCTACAAAACGTCACCGTTTTCTTATTTGGCCTCCCTAGCTATTTTATTCACGACCGTCCATTTTTGATCGGAGGGACGAGATAGCCCCTGGTCTAACCCACTCACTATATAAACTAGACCAACCCTCTAGGCAGTTTGTCCCTTCCATCCATCCCATCCGCCGCCACTCTCCTTGTTTTCAACGCCGGCCAATCCCCACTGTTTTCAATCAATCTGTCCATCCAACTGCATCTCCCATCGCCAGCCTCATCCGCATCCCCGCCTCCTCTTTCCTCAGTGTTCCCCGCAGCCAGCCGGCGCCCGATCCAGGATGGATCGAGGCCACGGCCTCGCGCGCCTCTGCCTCGCCGGTGTTTGCCGGCCACTTAAACAGCAGTAGCAGCCATCGGAGGTCCCAGCACCGTGCTCGTCTCTCGCCGCAGCAGCAGCGCAGCCCCGAGCAGCCGAAGCCCCTCCTCGTGCGCCCCGTCCTCGACCCTGCTGCTGGACCCGGACCCGGATGCCCCTGCGACCAAGCTCACAGGGAGACCACCAAGCCGCTGCTCCCCTCGCCTCCACCTCATCGCTGCCTCGCTTCCCCATCAGACTCCGGCGTCCGACTGATGATCTGTTGGAGCCCCACGCCCGTCGCCTCTCTCTTTCCCTCCTTTTTTCCATCTCTTCAAGCTCTCTCTTTCTCTCATGGCCTCCTCCCTGTGTTGTTCTTCACAGCGCCCCCGCCATGGATCTCCGGCTGCCGTGCCCGCCTGGATCGCCCCTGCTTCACCTCGCTACGGGGAAGCATGAACCAGCGCTCAGCCACCGCAAGCGACGACATCGCAAGCCCCACTTCGCCCGTTGACCACACCTGGCTCTGCGTCGACCCGATCCAGCAAGGG
>NC_041386.1:336805904-336842535 GCF_002162155.2 Triticum dicoccoides
TTTTATTCCTGTTGTTGGGCCATGCACTGTTGGGCTGCCCAGTTTTGGCCCGCGTATGTTTTTTTAGCGTCTGTGATTTGTCTATTATTCCGGAGTTTACAGATTTGCAGAAAAACCCCTAAGCTCCATGCATATCATAGCTCACCAACCATGCATCTTTTGTAAAAACTTAATATATGAAACTTGCTTAAAATTTTGTGTAGATTAATAATTTACCACTTTCATCTATGTTTAAAATGTTTAAAATGTCGTTTGTTTAAATTTGCTTAAATCACTCGTTAAAATGCTTTAATTCATAACTTAATAACCGTAGCTTCAAACCTAACAATCTTTATATGTAAATGGGGTAGAAAAATGCATAGTTTAACATGGTGGAATCATCTTGCATGTTTAATAACTATAAAATATGGTTTAGGGCAGAATAGTACCAAACCTAATATATGCACATGGGGATTTACCGGAATTGTTGTTCGTTGCTTCCGGCCTCATTTAAACTTGACTAGATATGTAGTTTTACTTTGCTTCACCCTCTTGCCATCTTTAACAACATTTAATATTGTTTGGTACATAAACGAGATCGAACTAAATAACTTGATGTGGTGTTTTGTCAATATGCATCCCGATCCATATTGAGCTCCACTTAACTTGTAGTGTTGTTTGTGTACTTTGCCATGCCATGCCTCATTAAACTGGACATGCATCATACTTGATTGTGCATCATGCCTTGGTTATGTGTTGGTTGTTTACTATGTTGTGTGCTTCTTTCCGGTGTTGCTTCTTTGGGTTGGTTCCGATAATGTTGCGTGTGTGCGGATCCGTTCGACTACGTTCGTTTGCCTTCTTCATGGACTCGTTCTTCTTCCTTGCGGGATTTCAGGCAAGATGACCATACCCTCGAAATCACTTCTATCTTTGCTTGCTAGTTGCTCGCTCTTTTGCTATGCCTATGTTGCGATACCTACCACTTGCTTATCATGCCTCCCCTATTGTTGAACCAAGCCTCTAACCCACCTTGTCCTAGCAAACTGTTGTTTGGCTATGTTACCGCTTTGCTCAGCCCCTCTTATAGCGTTGTTAGTTGCAGGTGAAGATTGAAGTTTGTTTCCTTGTTGGAACATGGAGATGTTGTTCCTTGTTGGAACATGTTTACTTGTTGGGATATCACAATATCTCTTATCTAATTAATGCATCTATATACTTGGTAAAGGGTGGAAGGCTCGGCCTTATGCCTGGTGTGTTGTTCCACTCTTGCCGCCCTAGTTTCCGTCATATTGGTGTTATGTTCCCGGATTTTGCGTTCCTTACGCGGTTGGGTTATAATGGGAACCCCTTGACAGTTTGCCTTGAATAAAACTCCTCCTGCAATGCCCCACATTGCTTTTACCATTCGCCACCTAGCCTTTCCTTTCCCTTGGGTTCTGTGGACTCAAGTGTCATCATTATTTTAACCCCCCCAGGCCAGTGCTCCTCTGAGTGTTGGTCCGACCGAGTAGACTGCGGGGCCACCTCGGGGCAACTTGAGGGTTGGTTTTACTCGTAGGATGTCTCATCTAAGTGTGCCCTGAGAACGAGATATGTGCATCTCCTATCGGGATTTGTCGGCACATTCGGGCGGTGTTGCTGGACTTGTTTTACCATTGTCGAGATGTCTTGTAACCTGGATGCCGAGCCTGATCGGATTGTCTTGGGATAAGGAATATCCTTCGTTGACCGTGAGAGCTTGTGATGGGGTAAGTTGGGACACCCCTGTAGGGATTTGAACTTTCGAAAGTCGTGCCCGCGGTTATGGGCAGATGGGAATTTGTTAATGTCCGGTTGTAGAAAACCTGAAGTTGACCTTAATTAAAATACATCAACCGCGTGTGTAACTGTGATGGTCTCTTTCCGGCGGAGTCTGGGAAGTGAATACGGTGTTAGAGTTATGCTGGACGTAGGTTATTCTAGGATCACTTCTTGATCATAGTTCACGATCGTGCTTTGCCTTCTCTTCTCACTCTCTTTTGCGTATGTTAGCCACCATATATGCTAGTCGTTTGCTGTAGCTCCACATCATACCTTTACCTTACCCATAAGCTTAAATAGTCTTGATCGCGAGGGTGTGAGATTGCTGAGTCCCCGTGACTCATAGATACTTCCAAAACTAGTTTGCAGGTGCCGATGTTACCGAGCAGGAGACGCAACCAAGCTCAAGGAGGAGCTCGATGAAGATCTTGTCTTTTGTATTGTTTCGTTCTAGTGGATCAGTAGTGGAGCCCAGTTGGGGTCGATCGGGGATCTGTGTTGCATTTGGGGTAGTCTTCTTTTATTTTGGTTCCGTAGTCGGACCTTGATTGTATTTGGTTGATGTAATGCTTTATTCATGTAATTGTGTGAAGTGGCGATTGTAAGCCAACTATGTATCTCTTTTCCCTTATTGTATTACATGGGTTGTTTGCAAAGATTACCTCACTTGCGACATTGTTTTCAATGCGGTTATGCCTCTAAGTCGTGCTTCGACACGTGGGATATATAGCCGCATCGAGGGCGTTACAGCGCGCGCGCGATTGGCGGCGGTGGCGGCGGTTCGGGCCCCGCGGGCCTGATCCGGGCTCGCGGGCCGGCGACGAGGAAGCAGTCTGGCGGGACAGGTGTCGGCGGCGGATTGGATGAGGCGGTGGCGACAGTTTCGTCCGCTAGGGACGGACATGTCTGGCGCGGCGCGGAGGAAAAAATCTAGGGTTTTGTCTGTGAAAATGAACGGGGTGCACATATTTATAGGTAGTGGGAGCTAGGAGAGTTCAAATGAGGTGCGGTTTTCGGCCACGCGATCGTGATCGAACGGCCGAGATGATGGAGGGGGTTTTGGTGGGTTTTGGGTACTTTGGAGGGGTGTTGGGCTGCAACACACACGAGGCCTTTTTGGTCCCTCGGTTAACCGTTTGAGTATCAAACGAAGTCCAAATGGCACGAAACTTGACAGGCGGTCTACCGGTAGTAAACCAAGGCTGCATGACAAGTCTCGGTCCAATCCGAAAACATTTAACGCCCGCACACGAAAAGAGGTAGAAAGGGACACTGCAGGACATAGGAGCGCCGGATTGCAAAACGAACAACGGGGAAAATGCTCGGATGCATGAGACAAACATGTATGCAAATGAAATGCATGACACGCAAGCAATGACAAGGCAACAACAACGAATAACTGGAAGACACCTGGCACATCGGTCTCGGGGCGTTACAACACTCCACCCCTACGAGAGGATCTCCTCCCGAGATCTAGAATGCCACCGGAGGGAAAAACAGAAGGAAAAGAGAAGAGGTAAAACTAAGTTGCTTCTCTGACAAACGAGTGAAAACACGGACCTTGAAAAGGTTAAGCCATTTTGAGAAAAGAATACAACATAAGATAAACGAAGTTGAAAACACTTCGTTAGAAAAGAGGAACAAGGAATAACAAATTCGAGCAGCACTCCAGTTGAGAAGTTGTGCAAGACTTAATAAGATGAAAATGACTTGAGCAGAGGACACAACACTCCGGTTAAATGGATAATCACGAAAAGAACACGATCCCGTCAAACAAGAAGATGGGTTGAAGAGAGCAACATCACAAAGCCTCCGGAAGAAATGAAAGAATGGGATGGAATGGACAGAGGGGAACAAGATCTTGAGAGAGCATGCTTACAACAAATGCTGGAATGGAGTTGTTGGATTATCAACAACGAAAATCATAAACTTGATATGGTGGTATGGAATACATCTCCAAATTATGAGGTGACGGCCTGCCACTTCTGGAAAAAGATTGGATTGATATGAACAAGGAGACGAGAAGAAAGAGAAGTTGAAAACACAAGGTGAACCCTTGCAATGATTAGATGGATCTTTGGAATGATATAATTGAAATAACTTTGAGCTCCAAAAAAGAAAGATGGACAACTTGAATCGAGAATTTGATGAACCTCCGGAATAGGGAATTAATCACTAGGATGAACAAGAATAAGGATTATGTTATGTGTATCCTTCACCAATTTAAATTGATGACAAACAATGGATTTGGCATACTACTTATTCTCGTAGAAACGATTAAGAGAGATATCGCGCAAACTTGAGAAAGTTTTCAATGAATCACCGGTCGGTTGAAACAACGAATAAATTGATATGATAACGAAGGACAAGAAATCTTGAATGAACCACCATAAGAATTGAAAAAGAACGAATAAAACATGAAGAAACACCGGGAAGGATTAGCAAATACACGAAGATGCTTGAGAGAATTTAGATACTAGTGAAACGAATCGATCACGAACTGATAAGATAATATTTGAAGGATGCACCGGTAAGATTTGGAGAACGAGAGCTGAAAACTGAATATGAATAATCCCGAAATGAAGGCCACCGGAGAATCAAACTGAAAAGAATCTTGAAAAGCTCCGGATGGGTGAAAAGAATCCTCACAATCAAAAACAATTATGAGAGGATGGCCTCAATCTAGAATCACGAATCTTTGAGAGAACGGATAAGATATGGAGGAAAAATTCTTCTTCGGTCTTCAAATGTTGAGAATGACGACGAGAAACACCACCATGAGTTGTTGAGATACTCCGGAATGAAAATTAGAAAGGTTGAACCAACGATGAAAGAATTTGAAAGATCTTGGAGCAATACATATGACTGATGATGAATCATACTTACGTCAAACTTTGAAAAGAAATTGATAATAACGCCGTGAAAGAAGAGTTAGGTAAGATCCTGGGAAAAGACCTGTGGGTTAGGGCCCACTCAAAAGAAACACGGTTGAACGATTTAAACAGAGATTGCGCCGGTTGAAATAAATGGCTTGAATGAGATAACATCCTCGCAAAAGTTGGAACAAAAGCAGAGTGGAAACACGAATCTTCTGAGATATCCTCAGCACTCCGGAACAAATGAATAGTGAGAGGTGACTGATAACGAGGTGCACCGGCATGAGAAAACATTGAAATACGAAAAAGAATATGATCAACACCAAAAGCTTGAATTGAAACCACCGGAGAAGAAAGAGAATGGGTAAAGATGTGCTTGAGGTTCCGTTAGGATCTTCATGAAAAACACCGGGTAAGAGCATTGACGGAAAAGAATGGAGCGACTTCATAATCATAAGATAGATACTTGATAAAGAAAACTTAGTCCTTGAAGAAAAAGGGTGGGTGGGCAGGAAAAACAAAGGCAACTTGGAGACGGATGAAACAAACACCGTTGAGAAGAACTGATACTTGATCTTGCGAATGTTGAAATGATCGGATCCACTTGAAGAGAAACACACCGGTAGAAAAGGATTGACATGACAATCTCGATTATCATGAAGGATTGGTATACACCACTTAGGGAAGATATGGAATCAACACTTGACATTGAAGCAACTCGAATACCACAACTCAAAACAAAACAAGGATTGGCTTGCAGAATAAGCCGGAACAAACATATGATAGAGATTTCGTCCGAAGTTTTCGTGGTGGGGCCTACACGGGCTCGATCATACAACACCATCATGTACAAGGCAGTGCACATCACATACGAAGCGTCCCCAAGTCGGCATAGCCAAGGACTCTTTAAGACACAACGAGACCACTGTAAAACCAACCGTGAATAGGCGGACCACTAGACGTCGAACCCCAATTTCATATCATACATCTGTCGGGAAGATATCCTAAGAGCTACTTGAATTCCCACTTATAAACTCCCGAAATTTTCCGGTTATGCAATCAGGTGTTGGGGATACAGAGGAAGCATAATTCTCACCCAAAACTAGCAAATCCTACATCCAGTTGTATCCATCCTTCAACACATAACCAAGAAACCTTCAGAAATCATTTACCTCAACCTTCGAAAAGCATCTGTTATATGAGTTACGGCGATACTCCTGAACTCCCACCCCAGTACTGGGTGGCGTCGAGGTTATCTCACCAACAACTGCATAAAAGAGATTTTCAATGTCCGCGAAACTAAACTCAGGTATTCCAGAACTGCAACGATAAAATTGTGACGACAACACCTCGGAGCTCAACTCCCCGGGACACTGCCACAACTCCTAAATGTCAGGAGGCACCAAGAACAATGTTCTCGTCACAAAACCATCGGAACGATTCCAAGATACCCGCGTGATACTAAATTTTTTTAGTGAAATTTGAGAAAGGAAGTGTCGGTGTCAAAACCGGCGGATCTCGGGTAGGGGCTCCCGAACTGTGCGTCTAGGCCGGATGGTAACAGGAGGCAAGGGACACGAAGTTTTACCCAGGTTCGGGCCCTCTCGATGGAGGTAAAACCCTACGTCCTGCTTGATTAATATTAATGATATGGGTAGTACAAGAGTAGATCTACCACGAGATCAGAGAGGCTAAACCCTATAAGCTAACCTATGGTATGATTGTTGATGTGTATGTTGTCCTACGGACTAAAACCCTCTAGTTTATATAGACACCGGAGAGGGTTAGGGTTACATAGAGTCGGTTACAATGGTAGGAGATCTGAACATTCGTATCGCCAAGCTTGCCTTCCATGCCAAGGAAAGTCCCTTCCGGACACGGGACGGAGTCTTCAATCTTGTATCTTCATAGTCCAGGAGTCCGGCTGAAGGTATAGTTCGGCTATCCGAACACCCCCTAATCCAGGACTCCCTCAGTAGCCCCTGAACTAGGCTTCAATGACGATGAGTCCGACGCGCAGATTGTCTTCGGCATTGCAAGGCGGGTTCCTCCTCCAAGTACTTCATAGAAGATTTTGAACACAAAGATAGTGTCCAGCTCAGCAAAATAAGTTTCCACATATTGCCATAGAGAGAATATTATTTACACAAATCTAATCTGCTGACGTACTCCGTAGTGTGACATCACACCACAGCCAAGCTTTTATTCGAACCGTTTTACTGTCCCATCTTAGCGCGTTATGCGAGGCGGTTTCCTTGGCACGTCTTGTTAAAGCAGAGATCGTGTCCCCTTATTCCGGGATTCTTATCAATACAGGTGTGGGTAACCCAACCGCTTCTAGGACTCCTAGATCATAGGCAAGTCCAAACGGACACGGGGATGATGCTCGATATCCACCCTCTTTATAAAGGGACGAGACCTTTTATTTTTCCCTCCCGTGCTCAATCGAATCCTTCCCCCACCTCAAGATCAAACGCCCAAAGTTCAGGTCAGGTGCTCCGAACATTCAGTCATGTCCTCATCTAGCCTTCAAGGCCGATGGGTGACGGAAGAAGACGTCAAAAAGTTGAGGGAGGCCAGATATCTGACCGCCGAGATTCTGCATCGGCTGCAGCCCCGTGGGCAGGCCATCCCCTCCCCCGAACCCAACGAGAGCGTCGTGTTCGTCTCCCACTTCCTCCGAGGTCTAGGCCTTGCATTGGATCCTTTTGTCAGGGGCTTGATGTTTTACTACGGGCTAGATTTCCATGATCTAGCTCCGGACTCCTTTCTTCATATCACGACATTTTATTGTTGTGTGCGAGGCCGTCCTCCGGGTTACCCCTCACTTTGGCCTATGGCTCAAGACCTTTGGAGTAAAACCGAAGATGATCGAGGGGCAACATGCGGAGTGTGGTGGTGCCTCAATACGCAAGATGACGGGAGTTGCACGGCCCAAAGGTTCCATTCCAGAGGTGTCTAAATTGTGGCAACATGAGTGGTTCTACATCACGGCTCCTAGAAGTGCCAAGTGGGCGGCCGCCCCTGTCTTCCGCCCGGGCCCTCCACCACAACTGATGTCATGGATTAGCAGAGGATTGAGCTGGGGTTCGGCCAAGGACGTGCCTATACTGCAAAGCCGCATTCAAGATCTCTTTAATGGAGATTTCAGTTTGGTTGTGGTAGCGCAAGTTATGCTGGTTCACCAAGTCCAGCCTTGCAAAGGCCTCTTCGCTTGTGGGGGTTTAATCCCGAGGGACCGTGCGCCATTCAAAATTTCCTCGGCCTGACGCACGAGGAGATGTACAAGTCGTTCTTCGGACCTCAAGTGGAGTGTCCGGAAATCACCGAGGACGCGGGCCTGAGTAGCAACCGTGCCGCCGAACAGGTAAGGCATCTTCCGGCCGAACATACTATCTCTCCTTTGTTACGAAGTTATTTCTGAGAGTTTGCTTTTTGACCAGGACTGGCTAACAAAGGCGAAGTTGATTCAGTGTTCGGCCCCCCTCCCTGAGGGTTTGGAAAATCCGGTATTGGAGAAGATGCTCCAGACCGCACCGTGCCCGGAGCCCTTAAAGGAAAATACTATGGAGAGTAATGCGGGCGGACGCGGGCCCTCAACGCTGCCCATTCTAGCTGAGGGAGTGAGCGTCTCCATGAAGGAAGACGACCAGAAGAGGAAAAGAACTGCGCCCGGGGATTCGGAAGCCGAAACTTCCAAACGGGGGAAGAAGTCTCCCACAGAGGGTCCTACCTCGGGGGGTGCCATTGCCGCACAAAGTCCGCGAGGGGATCAATTCTCCCACGAGTCGTAAGTGACCCAAAATACCTTAATAGTACAGATATGTCGTCTTTTCTTCTGAGAAGATAACTGCTGCATGTATCTTGGAAGTTCGGGCCTTAGCCCCTCTCAAATGAGCTCGTCTTCGGGGGATCTTCTTCCAGAGATGATGGAGAGCGAAACACCTCCTCCGGACTCCTCCGCTCCGGAAGCGGGCGACCCTGAAGTGTCGTCGCGGAGGGCCTCTCCGAGTCCGGCGAGGCCAGAAGATAATCCCGTCGACCCCCGAAGTTCCCAGTGTCCGGCTCCCAAAGAGAGCAGACAAATGAGTCCGACACCGTCTATGTGCGGTCGGATGTTCTGAGGGAGTTGGTGGGGCGAGCGGCCATCTCAGATGAACACCGTGTGCTGATGAATACGGTGATGGAGAGAATCTCGTCCGCCGAAAGCAGATTTCATAAAGCTTTTATGAGTCTACTCATAGGGTTTGAGGTACGTAAAATAATGTATGATAGTCCTGCACATACTAGGTGTGCCCTGTGTAGATAGTAGCCCCTGGTTGTCATCGGAAACGATGACAAATAGAGGATCATATTCCTAGGTAATAACCATATTGCCTCGATGTGCAGGTGATGGAAGCTCCGGTGGCTAGCCGGACTAGCGACTTTGCCCATTTAGAGCGGCAGTTGGATGCGGCAGATGCCGACATCGAGCTTGTTAACAAAAGGCTTAACGAGGCACAGGGTAAGTGCCATTATCTAGTGAACGTCACATAGGAAAAGTAGCATGATGCCAATGTCTTTAATATGTTGTGACTGCACATGGGGCTACCACTGTTGAAGCCTTGCGGGCAGAACTTGCCCGAGCCAAGGAACAAGCGAGGTTGGGTAATGCGGCTGCTTTAAAGGCGGCCGAAGAGTTGCAAGCCGAGAAGGCCGCACATGGCGAGAGCCGAGACAATATGGCCAAGATGGCCATAGAATTAAAAGCCGCCGTCGACCATTGCCGGGTTCTTGAAAAGGAAAACCAGGCGAAGGCATCGGACCTTGAGAAGGCTGCTACGAGGAGAAAGGACCTCCGCTCTGCTATGAGGGCAAAGAAGGAGGAGCTGCGGGAAGCCGAGGATATTGTAGCTAGGAAATCCTTTATGTTGCGGAGGAAGTTTGGAGATCCATGGTATGCCCCCTGGATCGGCTGTGGAGCTCGGAGGATGTGTATATGGATTTGGCGGCGAGCGCTGCCGATGCGGCCAAGTACTTCCAGGGTCAGACAGACTGTGGAGTAGACCAGCTATTTTGGAGACAATTCCATACTCCCGAGCGTCCACTTTCATTGACTGACCAATTAGCAGAATGTGTCGAACTAAATAGGTTGTCCGAACTCTCCATGAGGTCTGTTGTGGATCATTTATGGCCGGAATGGTCAAAACCAAACAACTATTTCAGTGGTGCAGCAGTTACTCGATGTGATGCCGCGCATTGATGCGATGAAGAGGTCGGCATGCATAGAGGGCGCACGAACGGCCTTTGCCCATGTCAAGGCATACTGGGCGGAGATGGATGCTACCAATGTTGCAGCGCGGGATTCGGCCATAGGTCGAAAGGCCGCTGGGCACTACTTTGAAGAAGTTCTTGAGGGTGCCCGTTTGGTAGAGACCCAGTGCTCAAAAAATATTATGTTTGAGTGATATGTAATCTCATTGTAAGCGAAATGCTTTTATAGAGTTTTATAAGGCTATTTTTATACTTTTGCCAGAAAGTAATATGATGCCTCCTGGGCGGCCGTTTTTGTAGACGTGTGTATAACCTGAAAGATTGCAGTCGTCAGCTTCAACCCCCACGCATATAATGCGGAGGTCCTAGCAAAAACACGCGTTCACACTTAACCCAACGTCTTGGTCCTATTAAGGAGGTGATAGCGGAGCGAGCGAGGCAACCAGACTATAATGCTTTAACACTTTCACATAGCCATAGGAGTTTGATAGTGGGGCTACTAGATAGCCCCTGGTGGCTCCGCACTCTCCCGATCTCGGGGTGCGTATATGCCTGGCTGGAAAACGGCCCTTCGTTAAGGCGGAGGAATTCTAACATTCCCACAGGTCATCGAGTGGTTGACCAGTGTCACGCTATATCATGATAGTCAGTTTTTGGCTTTCTCTACTGAGGTGCTCGTCCGGATGAACCAGGGCACAATTGCAGTAGTTCTCCTGGTGCTACCTTAGCCGGTAAAGTGGAACGTAAGGCACCAAAACACAAGAGCCGGGCAAACCCAACATTTGACCAAAGACAATGATTTGGAACTGATGCATATAGGGCCAAACTCGCGACACCGAACACTCCCTAAGGTATTCGGTATTTGTGGTATAAACCGGTCCTAAATATTGGCCTTTGTAAGAATCCCCTTGTGTCCAGGTACATGCATTGTTCTGGCATGGCCACATGCCAAGACGTCAGCATCCTTCACAACGGTGGATATGTATCAACAAGAGACAGTAAAAAAGGTTTACGCGGGGTCTTAATCTAAAAAGAATCCTTTGAGCGGGTCCCTGCTGCACGTCTGCGCCTGTGTCTCCGTTGTGCCGTATCCTGGACGGGTGTAGCACGATGATCGTCTGTAAAAGAGAGGAAGTTAAGTGAAAGAGTTGTCGTGCAAAAACATAGTTTTTAAAGAAACCATGTATAATTGAAGATGATAAGAAATTGCCACTTGTCTACGCGCGTTGAGCCCCTTGTATTGACGAATAGGGGTGTGATCACTTATTCGGTGTAAATAGCGGCGCCGGACTCGATCGCTGGTCCAGACGTCTTTAATGTTCGGCTGCCAAGGCAGCCTCACTCTCTTCGGCGCGCAGAGAGCACTTGATATCTCAGTGCACCATAATGATGCCACGTGGACCGGGCATCTTGAGTGCGAGGGAGGCGTAGTGTGGTATTGCATTAAAGCGAGCGAAAGCTTCGCGTCCGAGCAGTGCTTGATAGCCACTTTTAAACGGAGCAATGTGGAAAGTTAAATGCTCGCGACAGAAGTTATCGGGGGAGCCGAATATAACTTGTAGTAGGAGGGAGCCCGTACAACGAGCCCCTGGGCCTGGCGTTACTCCTTTAAAGGTAATATTGCTATGGCGAATTTGTGTTGGGTCTAACCCCATCCCGCGGATTGTATCCTGGTATATTAGGTTTAGGCTGCTGCCGCCGTCCATCAAGACTCGTGTGAAGTGATATCCACCAATTACTGGGTCTAATACCAAGGCAGCCCATCCTGCGTGTCGGATACTTGCTGAGTAATCACGATGGTAAAAAGTGATCGGTTGAGACGACCATTGGCAGGACTTCGAGGTGACAGGCACTTGGGTATATTTTCCTGGGGGTGCCGCATTGTTTTTCCCTTGATCATGTGTAGTACGTTTATTGTTTTGACTTCTAGTGGGAATTTCTTTTGTTCCCCCGTGTCTTGCTTGGGGGGCTCGCCCTCGTCTTCACTTGGTGTGTCCTCCCCCTTGTGTATGGCGTTGAGCTTGCCAGACTGCTTGAAGACCCAACATTCTCTGTGGGTATGATTAGCAGGTTTACCCGGGGTACTGTGGATCTGACATACTTGGTCCAGAATTTTGTTGAGGCTGGACAGTTCATCCCTGGTGCCTTTAGTGGGCGGCTTTTGACCTGGCCGAGAGCTTTTGAATCCGGCATTTACTCCCATGCCCTTCGTGCTGTCTTCTTTATTCCGCGTTTGTTATTGCTGTTGCGCCGTGATTTCCCGTTTCCATCTCTAACTTCCGATGTACTGGGGTCGTTGGTGCTGCATATGGCTAGCCAGCTGTCCTCACCACGCAAAAGCGGGTCCTGAGGTTTGTTAATGCGTCCATCGTTCTCGGGTTATTTTTGCCGAGGTGTCTGGCGAGCCATTCGTCACGGACGCTATGCTTGAAAGCCGCTAAGGCTTCGGCGTCCGGACAGTCGACAATCTAGTTCTTTTTAGTAAGAAACCTATTCCAAATCTTTCGGGCTGACTCTCCGGGCTGCTGAGTTATATGACTCAGATCATCCGCATTTGGAGGTCGGACATAAGTCCCTTGAAAATTTGCCCGAAAGGCGTCTTCAAGCTCTTCCCAAATTCCAATGGAGCTTTCGGGGAGGCCTTTGAGCCAGTGACAAGCTGGCCCTTTGAGCTTGAGGGGTAAGTATTTGATTGCGTGGAGATCATCTCCTCGAGCCATATGGATATGAAGGATATAGTCCTCAATCCAAACCCTAGGGTCTGTTGTTCCGTCGTATGCCTCTATTTTTACGGGTTTGAATCCCTCTGGAAATTCATGGTCCAACACCTCATCGGTGAAACACAGGGGGTGTGCGGCACCCATGTAGCTGGGTGTGTCGCGTTGTTCGGATACTTGTTGTGTTGCATTGTATGCTGGGGGGCGCTTGCGTGGTCCATAGATGGATCTTGTTGCACCGTCCTTTGGGTGCGAACCCTCGCCTGGGTCGCGTGTTGTATTGTGAGCGGCGTTATATGCCGCTCTGTGTTGGTAGAGGGGTCGTCTATCCGACCAGGTGGCTGCTTTGATATTTGGTTGTGGGGGGTCTGCGGCCTCCTCATCGAATTCGGGTAGCAGCTTCCGCTTTGGGTAGCTCTTGGAGGGGCGATTGTCGCCATACCTCGCTGCTGTGTTGAGTATTTTGCTCCATCTAATGTGGAGTGTGTCTTGCGCAGCCTTGAGCCTTTGCTTCTGCTTTTTCAGACTCCTTGCGGTGGCAACAAGCCTTTTATGGGCAGTCTGCTGCTCCGGGTGTCTGTCCGGCGTTATGTCGTCCGGACCATTATCCTTGATAGGGTTTGTTTGTTCGGTTTGATTATCTGGATTGCCGTTGTCCGGCAGCGGTTCGCCCTGCTCCAGCGCTGGGTCTGTGTGATTGCTATTTCTGTCGAGGCGAGATTTGGGGCGGTGCTTGCGTTGCCGCTTTGAATGCTTTTCGAGGGAACAATCCTTCGGTGCGTCCTTCCGCTCTTTGTCGTCATCTTTTGGTGCATCCACCATGTATACGTCGTATGACGAGGTGGCATTCCAGGGCTCAATAGGCGCTGATTCTTCATCATCTCCTTCATCGGTGTCCATACCGTCGATGTCGTCGGAGTCGAAGTTGAGCATGTCGGTCAAGTCATCGACACTGGCTACGAAGCGGGTGGTGGGTGGGTTTTGAATTTCTTCATCGTCCGTACCCCAACCTTGCTGACCGTAGTCCGGCCAGGGCTCTCCTGATAAAGAGAGAGACTTCAGTGACTTCAGGATATCGCCGAAAGGCGAGTGCAGAAAGACATCCGCGGCTGTGAACTCCATGATCGGCGCCCAATCGGATTCGATCGGCAGGGGCGCGGAGGGTTCGGAGTCCGGAGAAGAATCCGGCTCCATGGAGTCACGAGTCTCAGAGAGTACGGGGCTGGTGTTCGGCTCAACTGCCGTTGGGATTACAACCCCCGAGGTGGCGTCCAACCGCTCATCCTCAATCGGCGCGGTTGGCTCCGAACTAAGGGTCGGAGCCGATGCGGGTGCGGCCTCCAGGGCACTGTTCAGGGGCAGAGCTAGATCGTGCTCGTCATGACAGTGCGGCGCGTTCAGCAGTGGTTCGAATCCGTCGAAGATCAAGTCTCCGCGGATGTTAGCCATGTAGTTTAAACTTCCAAATCTGACCTGACGGCCAGGGGCGTAGCTTTCGATCTGCTCCAAGTGGCCAAGTGAATTGCCCGCAGTGGGAAGCCGCCGAAGACGAAGATCTGTCCGGGGAGGAAGGTCTCACCCTGGACTGCATCGCTATAGATGATCGTAGGAGCCATCGAGCCTGACGGCGACGACACAGAGGAAGTCTCAATGAAAGCACCAATGTCGGTGTCAAAACCGGCGGATCTCGGGTAGGGGGTCCCGAACTGTGCGTCCAGGCCGGATGGTAACAGGAGGCAAGGGACACGAAGTTTTACCCAGGTTCGGGCCCTCTCGATGGAGGTAAAACCCTACGTCCTGCTTGATTAATATTGATTATATGAGTAGTACAAGAGTAGATCTACCACGAGATCAGAGAGGCTAAACCCTAGAAGCTAACCTATGGTATGATTGTTGATGTGTATGTTGTCTTACGGACTAAAACCCTCCGGTTTATATAGACACCGGAGAGGGTTAGGGTTACATAGAGTCGGTTACAATGGTAGGAGATCTGAACATCCGTATCGCCAAGCTTGGCTTCCACGCCAAGGAAAGTCCCTTCCGGACACGGGACGGAGTCTTCAATCTTGTATCTTCATAGTCCAGGAGTCCGGCTGAAGGTATAGTTCGGCTATCCGAGCACCCCCTAATCCAGGACTCCCTCAAGAAGAGTCAAAACTCTACGTCAGGATGCCTCACCAGAGCGACGAAGGGACTGAGGAGTAAAAAGAATTCCTAACTCTCCGATATATATAATTCCTAAATGACAGAAAACATTTTTCTAGACTCAACAACGCCAACGATTCGATCAAGCAGGGGGCTCCTAAGGTCAGGGAAGGCTCTGATTACCAACTTGTAATGCCCTCGATGCGGCTATATCTCCCACGTGTCGAAGCACGACTTAGAGGCATAACCGCATTGAAAGCAATGTCTCAAGTGAGGTAATCTTCACAACAACCCATGTAATACAATAAGGGGAAAAGGATACATAGTTGGCTTACAATCGCCACTTCACACAATACATGAATAAAGCATTACATCATCCAGATACAAACAAGGTCTAACTATGGAACCAAAATAAAGAAGACTACCCCAAAGGCTACACAGATCCCCGATCGACCCCAACCGGGCTCCACTACTGATCAACTGAAATGAAACACACAAAACGAATAAGGTCTTCAACTAGCTCCTCCTTGAGCTCGGTTTTGTCACCTGCATGATTTCATCGGCACCTGCAAACTGGTTTTGGAAGTATCTGTGTGTCACGGGGACTCAGCAATCTCACACCCTCGCGATCAAGACTATTTAAGCTTATAGGAAGGGTAAAAGGTATAAGGTGGAGCTGCAGCAAGTGACTAGCATATTTGGTGGCAAACATATACGCAAAAGAGAGTGAGAAGAGAAGGCAAAAGCACGGTCGAACAACTATGATCAAGAAGTGATCCTAGAACAACCTACGTCAATCATAACTCCAACACCGTTTTCACTTCCAGGACTCCGTCGAGAAGAGACCATCACAGCTACACACGCGGTTGATGTATTTTAATTAAGATAAACTTCAGGTGTTATACAACCGGACATTAACAAATTCCCATCTGCCCATAACCGCTGGCACGGCTTTTGAAAGTTCAAATCCCTGCAGGGGTGTCCCAACTTAGCCCATCACAAGCTCTCACGGTCAACGAAGGATATTCCTTCTCCCAAGACAATCCGATCAGACTCGGCATCCTGGTTACAAGACATCCTCGACAATGGTAAAACAAGTCCAGCAACACCGCCTGAATGTGCCGACAAATCCCGATAGGAGCTGCACATATCTCATTCTTAGGGCACACTTAGATGAGACATCCTACGAGTAAAACCAACCCTCAAGTTGCCCTGAGGTGGCCCCACAGTCTACTCGGTCGGACCAACACTCAAAGGAGCACTGGCCCAGGGGGGTTTAAATAAAGATGACCCTTGAGTCTGCAGAACCCAAGGGAAAGAAAAGGCTAGGTGGCGAATGGTAAAACCAATGTTGGGCATTACTGGAGGAGTTTTATTCAAGGCGAACTGTCAAGGGGTTCCCATTATAACCCAACCGTGTAAGGAACGCAAAATCCGGGAACATAACACCGATATGAGCCTTCCACCCTTTACCAAGTATATAGATGCATTAATTAAATAAGAGATATTGTGATATCCCAACAAAATATCCATGTTCCAAACAAGGGACAAGCTCCAATCTTCACCTGCAACTAACAACACTATAAGAGGTGCTGAGCAAAGCGGTAACATAGCCAAACAACGGTTTGCTAGGACAAGGAGGTTTGAGGCTTGGCTTAACAATATGGGAGGCATGATGAGCAAGTGGTAGGTATTGCAGCATAGGCATAGGAAAATAGCGAGTAACAAGCAAGCAAAGATAGAAGTGATTTCGAGGGTATGGTCATCTTGCCTGAAATCCAGCAAGGAAGAAGAATGAGTCCATGAAGAAGACAAACGGACGTAGTTGAACAGATCCTCACAAACGCGACGTTATTGGAACCAACCCGAAGAAGCCACACCGGAAAGAAGCACACAACATAGTAAACAACCAACACATGAACATGGCATGATATGCGGGATGCGGTATGTGATGCATAAGCATGATTTGGAAAGGAATGATTGAACCTAGCCTCAACATGGAAATCCAAGAGTTCCACTGGAAAGGTGAGTTGATTTCGGTTGAAATCGATATAAAGATCACCGGAATCGGATGCATGGTTTGGAAATGGCAAGCAAAACAAATATGGCACCGGTCTATGATAAACAACAAGTAGCCATCTAAATGCATCAAGTTAAATATACTACATCACTCAAACATGGCAACAAAATACATGGCAGGGATCCACTCAAGATTCTTGACAAAATATGAACACTGAGCTATGGCTAATTCACCCATTAACAGCTTCAAACGAGCATGGCAAAAGGGCAAATGATAACATGTTTCAGATAGTGAAATTAACACAAGTCAGGAATTTATCATCAGGTAGCAATCTTTAGAGCGTGAAAACTAAATGCTACAAGAACATATCATGGCAAAGAAAGGCATGGCATGAAGCTACTCAAAGCACTTAACAAAAGTCCCTTAGTGACCTTGAGCCAAAAGTGATCACAAAATACAATTGCAAGCATGTGAACATGGCAAAAACATAAACAGATTCAGACTTAGTGAAAAACTGGAGCATGCAAAACAGTTAACGAGTAGGCATGTTTACGAGCTCGATGCACTCACTATAGAGCATGGCATGACAAACTAATCATAAACCCATCAATAAGACATGGCATAGAAGCTAGACATGGAAAGAACAACAACATAGCATGCCCGGATCAATAGTAACATCCTCGGCAAAATCACTAAACATGTCAACAATCTGCCAGGATCATTTTATATCAAAAGTAGAGCTCGATTGAGTCAAGATAGGATGCTCCATAATTGCAAACAGATACATGGATGAATATAGCACCACAATGTTAACAAAACATCCTTACTGATCATCCTCAAAAGAGGCACGGATCACTAGGAAACAACATGAACATATGGCATAAAAATAAAGACAGGTCTAGGACTTAGTAAAATTCTAAGTCCCTGAAATCAGCATCAACGAGGGTGGGGTGGAGAGGGTGTTTTGGCGCCCACGAAGTACGAATGGGGAAAAGGGAGGTAGAGAGGAAGGGGGGAACCATGTATTCAGGGCGCACTTGTCTCAAATGCGAGGAAATTTACAAACTTAGCCCCCGTTTCAAATTTCTACTACATCACAGCAACACTAGTCGGTTGGGGATAGGACGGTAATCTCGCATACACCGAATATTTGCCGACGAGAGTTTGTTTTTGGCGCCCACCGTGTATGAATATGAATCGGGGAGGGAGTCGATTTCGGCCGAGGACACACTGTGTTTTGGCGCCCACCGTGTATGAATCCGGGTGAGAGGCTGTTACGTCATGTTTGGGTGAAATTACAAACCTACCCCTATCGAAACCTATAGAAATCCAGCATATAGGCTTTGCGTGGCAGGGATATGCAGTAGTGAATTCCATCTTGCAGATTTTGGTTTCGGGTGGTTACTGCGACTTTCCCCGCTTCGTTCCAATTTTGCAGAGTGCACGTTTACCGTGCCAACTCAATTCGAATTCCGTTTGTATTCTATTTTTTCAGGAGGGATCCATTTTCAATTGGAATTACATTCTATTTACATCATTTTTTATATATACTTTCAAAAGCACAACACCATTTATACATAAATATGGTTTACAAATGGCATGATCTCAGATTCATAAGGTTGTATCCATCAATTTGGATTTTCAAATATTTGAAACCACTTTATGTTGAAATCCAATGTATGCATTCCTCGCTAACTGTCTCCAATTAATGTGTGTTTCATGCGGGTTTTTTTTTTACTTCTCAAACATGTATAATGTGTTTCACACACGCAACATATAGTGTAATCCCGTTTAGACATTAATTGCATATAAACCATGCATTTTTTGTAATTGAAGAATCTATGGATCACCAATATTGATAAACTATATAACATTACACGTGTGCCCAAATTCAAATGAATATGCATGTTTGATACACCAATTTGCGTTATGATATTATCGATGTCGTGATCTCCAGTTTAAATATTTGAATGCCCTTTAATACATATATTCGTCTCATATAGCTATCACTCATGCTTATATAGGACTATCTCTCTGGACCTATACGCGTTCATCGTCTCTCTGGTATCTCTCGTGCTACCTGTATGTCGACAATGATCTTTTATCTTCGTAACACACTGATGGTACTCTCTCCCTCGACCTTCATCACTCTATCTCTCTCTAAGTATATCTCGCTCCCTGCTATGTGTCTCTAACTATGATTCTCCATGTGGAATCTCTTTCTCTCACACAAACACAAAACTTTGTCTGTCAGGGTCTCATTTCTCTCTACTATTCCCATGTGTGCCACTCGCACACCCTTGATATAGAGATGTATTTCGCTCCTTTGATATGAGAACCTACGACTCTTCCTCTTCAATATCTCTTTCTCACACACAAGCACAAACTCTGTCTCCCAGGGTATCATATTTCTCCATTGTTCTCTTGTATGTCGCTCACACACACCCTCTCTCCCTAGAGATATATTGCGTTCCCTCATATGTCTCTCTAGCTATCACTCTCGCCATAGATGCATGCTCCAGCCCACGCCACTATCTCTTAAAGACAAAAACACATGCTCAATTGTCGGGACTTCTTCCATGCATTCTCACATGCATGCATATTGTCATACTGATCCGTCTCTCCCATGTCGTTGATCTTATGACTTATGTCTTCTTTCTTTTATCTCGAACATGCGCGCGCACACACACACACATCCCACGTATACATGTATACCTCTCACACATGCACGTTCAAGGTCTCTATGTCTCCATACGTAGTTAATTACCCTCAATCCTAACGCCACATCGAATCGTTCTCCTCTTTTGTGCACATAACTTCCGCCTGGATGGGTAAAACACACACTCACACTTAACAATCTCCTTCTAGCTACCCCCCCGCCTCTCACTCTTCTCCTATATCCCCGACACCAATAATACCATCCCTTAGTTTAATTCCCGCCTACATGCACCATCGATATATAGTAGTCTTCCTCGGTGTCTCTCGAACAAACACGTTCTCTCGAAGTCGACTCCTCTCACGCGCACACACCTTCTCTTCCCTCTCTACGGGCATTTTCTCTCTCGCACCCCATCGTTGGTGGCCTCTGCCATACACATCACCTCTCTATGATGATAGCCATACACACTTAAATTACATCCGCCACAGAGGACCCCGCGACACACACACACACACACACACACAAACACGCACGCACCCCCCCAACACACACACACTAAGACTCCATCTCTCTCTCTCACACACACACGCAAGCACGCACGCCCCCCCACACACTAAGATTCCATCTCTCTCCCTCACACACACACACACAAACTAAGACTCCATCTCTCTCTCTCCTCTCTCTCTCTCACACACCCCCCCTCCCCACACACTAAGACTCCATCTCACACACACATGCTCTAGGCGAAGCATTTGTTCCTACCACCGTTCATCCAACCTTACCCGTATGATAAACAATAACCTTTATTTACTTGCATAACATGGACAAATTCCACTTTACTTTAGTAGTCAGCAAACTTATCATCTGTACCCTTATAAAAATGAGTTGGTGGGGATGGTGTGCCTGCCATCTTGTAATACAGACCGTATGATCTATATCTGAGGATAGAAAGCAAACTATGATAATTTTACAAAAGATACCCGCACCTCTCTCCACATCATTATCTCCTATAACCTCATTGCTCAGTAACTAAAAAAGGAATAAGTCTCTGGAACAATCTAGCATGCATGGTGGCCGCTGCCGCCTGTCGGCGCCGTCCATCCCCATGCCTCCGCCCATTCCGACCACCAATCACCACCACGCTCCACTCCTCCTCGCCTTATCTCTGATCTTTCATTTTTCGAAGACATTCTCGAGATACCAGTTTTCTGATAAAATTCTTGAGATATCATTAGTTTTTACACATGGGATTACTCCTGCATGGGTCAATCACATGAGGTGTTCTGTAAAAAAATGCATATTGATGTTCCGTGCAATGCATGAGAATCTTGCTTGTAATTATATAACGCAAATCACGAGTAGGAAGTGACATTTTTTTGACACAACCACATTAACATGGCCACATAAATCACTAGCTAAAGTAAATACCATTATACTCATATCCTGATGCAAAAGGTTGAGTACATGTCAGAATCTCTCTCACACACACACCAGTTACGTGACGCCCACTTAAGTAGACACGTATGTTACAATTTGTGCACCCGCGGGTACACATGATGCTGCGCATTTATTTAAGCCGGAAGGCGAACCCAAACAGTAGCTGCATTCATTCCCCTCCCGCCGCCTCTTCTCTAGTCGCCGTCGCCCGTAGCCATGGGCCGGCCGAAGGTAACAACATACGCCATACTCCCGCCGGAGCGGCGCTTTAGTATGGAAATTTTAGTGGTCATGCATGCATCTTTTTGTGCTAGCACTCCTATATAAGGGTTGACCGGTCGCTTCCCGCGGACGTGCGCGGGCGGTGGAAGAGGAAGGATAAGGGAAGCGTGTTGTGGAGTAACGTTTTTTATGACAATTTCTTAGGAAACTGAGTGCAATAATTGAGTAGTTTTGCAAACTACCAGTACTACACCTGAAACGGTTCAAAACCTACACTCCCTTGCCAGTGCGCGCTTCCCGCGTGAAACGGTCAGCATCGCCCTAGAGCATCAGTGCCGCATTAATGCCCGGCCAGAGTGGAGGTGACCTCTCACTGGCACCGGCTTTGATGTGGCGCGACGGCCGAGAGAGCGCCGCTTCCCGGTGCACGCGACTGCTCCGCGTCGAGACTGGCCATAGGCCCTGTTTGGATCCACGGGTTAGAGTTAGTTTGAGCTAGTTGGGGCTCAAATAGCCCTAAACTATCCAATCATGAGGGTTTAAATTGGAGCAAGTTGCACCGAACCCACCAAAAAAAACTATCCCACCCAAGAGGTGCTAACTGGAGATAGTTCTCATTGGGACCACTGAAAAATCACTTTTCTCTCTCCATGAAGTGCATTTATTGTCAATCTAACCCTGTCACCCAAACACCTCTTTGGCTACAGTTAGTTCAAGGTTAGTCATGAGTTAGTCTAACCTCTAGGTAAGTTAGAGTACCAAATAGGAGCAGTATAGGACATGCAAGTTGCTCAAAGCATACATGCAAATTCGTACGTGAAATGATTTTTTTCTTTTTGAAAATGGAACGTGAAAGGATTTTTTTAGAATGCTCTCGGCATGTCAGTAACATGTGATAGTTAACCGACCTCAATAGACGGCAGAAACGCCAGCCCGCCGCACTTTGATAGAGACGAGGAGGGAGAAGCGATACAGGCTGCTGGATTACTAGAGATAGGTGTCGCACGGAAGCCAAGAAATATGGTGATAGCATGGGTTAGCCATGTACTAGTATGATACTACACTGGGCTGCCGTGTTTCGTACTCTTCCAGTCCACTTTGAGATGATTGGTTAATTTTATATCGCTGAATAATATTAAATATTATGAGTGCAGACGCTCCACCACGAGGTTCCTTGCTCCTTCTCGGTCGTCCGGAATCTATGTTCTTCCACTCTATTTTTTTACGTGAGCTTTGTTCATCCTTTTGCCAACACGCGAAACATCTAGCATCAAGATCCACGTGTTATGCAAGGATCGTTCCATCTATTTTAAGAACACGTGGGACTGGAACTACGAGACGAACATGTACCCAGGAGTGGACGTACGAACCTGAGTAATGTAGCGCAGTAAGTGAAGTAGAAAGGCACAAATGGTATGAACATGTGTGGCATATAGGGTGTGTTTGGTTGCATTCTCGTCTCAGCATAATTGTTCCCTCTTTATGCATGCTCAACTCAACACCCCTCTTCATGCATGTTCTCTTCATGCATGCTTCTAGTGTATTTGTGCTAAACTAGTGTGGACTCATGCACCCTCCATACACTCTACCAAACACCCAAAAGTTGGTCGAGAAGGGAACTCTTGGGCGGCATTTGTCTCTTACTACGTACTACCACTAAATGTTGTACGTGCAATGCACGGTGATGTTATGGAGTATGTGCCTACGTACTCAACTATTACTATATTAGTTGGAGGCACATATTAACTTTTATATTTGTTTACGTGTATGCCCCGAGACCTTCCAACTAGACGTGTCTTTGTCTCCAGGTCGCACTTTGTATCGTTCATACCACTAAGTACTACTACGTGTGGTCTCCGACCCAGAAGTGGAAGAAGTGGAGACGCTCTACCACACTGTTTTTTACGCTGGGCTCCACCACGCTGTTCATGCCCCACTCCTTTCGCTGACGTGTGGGACATCCAGCACGTGCCGTGTTTGGCACCCTTCGTCGTAAGAGTTGAAACGCTAGCATTCTTCAGAAATAAAAAATAATTAAAAATCGGCAGTGATACTATTTTTTTGCGAACCAATCAGCAGTGATACTATACCACGCGGTTTCCTTGGTCCTCGATATCGGAAAGAATACTTCCGTTCGCCAACATGTGGGACATCGACCATCCTGGTCCACTTGCCATGCACGCAGAACTCCAAGGGAGTCACCCAGGTCGTCGTGCCGCAGTAAATATGACTAATGAGCCATCAAATCACAGGCACACTTCCCACTTTTAAGTTGCTTGGATGAAGGAACCATCATGACTTCGTTGAATTCCGCTTCTTGAAGAAAACTACTATACCAGCAGTACTGCTAGCTACAGTAGTTACTCCAACAGAGGCCTCCTTTCGTTCATAGGATAGGAATATGAAAATCATAGGAAGTGAGATGACATGCATCTCAATTCCTATAGAGAAAGAGATGCCATTTGATGCTTAGGATAGGAATTTTTCCATTTAGTCTAGGCTAATGTACTGATAATTTGCTCTAAAAACTACAGTAGTAACTAGTAGTACTTGTACATGCTCGTACTTACACACACACACACATACACAGTAACTACTAGCACTGCTACTTATCACATGCTGGCCAGACGCCGTCGTTCTCCTTCCCGGCTTTGTTGGCGACACCCCACCGTGCTTGGATCTCCGCCGACCTCTCCGCAGCAGCGTGTGCATCCTTTTCTTACTTGCGGCGGCGGACCTCTCTTTTCTTGAGTGCTTTCTGACTTTTCCGCTCCCTCTGTGCGGCTTTGGCCGCCTCTTGCTCTACCGCCCATTCGGCCATGGCATCTTCAAATTCCTCCCACATAGTTGTGAGGTCGCGAGTGGCGATGAACATGGCACGGCGGGATGCCATCGCTTCCCTACCATTTTGTGTGCGGTCGTGGGCGGCGAGGAACTCGGCGCGGCGGGATGCCATCGCTGCCTTACTGGTTAGTATGCGGCGCGGTGGCATGAACGACGCTTAGTGAGAGCTCTGGGGTGGAGTGGCCGGACAACCGTATAGTGCATTGGTTTGTCAAGAACTCAAGGACAGAAGACGAAGCAAATTTGGATTCCCCTTCAATCCTGGTCATTTATTACCGAGTAAAATGCACTGGCGGTCATCGAACTTGTCTTGATAGCTCACTTTCATCATTGTATATGAGATATGGTGATATATGGTCACTGGCTCAGCGTATAGCTCCGTATTTGTCTGGTTGACCAGTCAAACAGTCCGCATGCGCCTCATCAGCTTGTGTTCTTTATCTATCTACGCAGGCCTACCTGTCAATGGAGAAAGAAATACTGTAAAAAACAAATTTTGCTAGAGTCCAGACCGCTTCCGGAGCCCGCTCTCACCGCCCTGGCCCCTCAAGATGCTAGCTGCCTGCCGCATGCATGCATAGCAAGTAGTACTCCTTATGTGGAGGAGAGAGAGGCATTGACAAAGTCAAGGAGTGGGCTCTGCAAGAGCCCGTCTCTACACGTGCTCCTAGCTATAAAAAATAATTCTAAAAAAGGCATGAAAACAATTGTGTCTTAAAAAAAGAAAGGTAAAAACATTTGAGAGGAAATAGATAGAGAGAAAGTGAGAAAAAGTTGTAACCTGGGCATTACATGAGGAAGGAGGGAGTGGTGCACATGCCAAGTTCACTAGGGTTCCGTGTTTCACACTCCTCCGTCGTAACATTGGAGACAATAGCTTTCATCAAAAATAAACAATGAATACTCGTTGCTCGTCCTCTATATCGGAAAGAATACTTTCATTCGCCGACATGTGGGACGTCGACCATCCTGGTCCACCTGCCATGCACAAAATTATCCTGGTCTACCCCGGTCGTATCGTAGGCCCAACCTTTCCCACTTAAGTTGTTCGGACGAAGGAACCATCATGACTTCATTCAATTCCGCTTCTTCAAGAAAACTTACTGTACCCGCAATACTGCTACCACACGCGAAGACTGGACGGCACTGTACCACGTCATATCACTGAAACCCACTAGACCAAACTAGCCCGCCTAGGTCATCTATTTTGGAACAGAGGGAGTACGTCTCTGCACTGCTATGATTTTGTGTTGCACGTCGTATCACTGAAACCCACTAGGCCAAAATAGCCCGCCTAGGTCATCGATCGCTAAGCCTATAATTTTAGGAGCTAGGGCTATTGGTCAATCGACGAGGGATAAGTATAAGCGTACCACGAGCTCATCAGCCCCAACGTTTCTCTTCGGTGAGTGTTTTGCAAGTATTATAGCTCGCACAGTAGCTAGCCTACTAACACCAAGAATCATCAAACAAGCCCTGCTGATATGATAAACATTTCAAACTTACATCTAATCATTCCATATATTACATCAAAAGCTGGTGAGGATACATCTGTTTCCATAACTCGGAGAGGGTTTGCATGATTCATCGCATGATTCACTATCAAACAAAAGTAGCAAGATCCGCCCACACAAGACAGTGCACTAGCCCTAAGATGGTTTGATAACACGCATCATTCTGGTAATTAAACACAGGGCAATGCAAACTACCCTGAAGGATTAGCACGACCAACTATTTCTTGTCATCGATCTCTTGGGCAATGACCACAGCACAGACAGCTGCATGGGAATCGATTTCTGGGGCAATGTCCGAGGACTGACCGCGACATCAGAATCGATCTCTGGGGCGATGTCCACAGGATGGACAGCGGCATCGGAATCGATCTCCGAGGCGATGCCAACAGGACAGGCCACGACATCAGAATCATCAAGGACGTCCAGCGGCACCTGCACAACCCTAACATATTAGCAAGCACGTTACAAATAATCAAAAACCACAACTATGGTAATAAGCCATTATTTTTTACCTTGTGCAACTCACCGGGAGATCTCATTCCTCCGGGGGCCATCTCCTCGTCCTCGATGGGGGCCATCACCTTGCCAGGGGAATACTGCTTCTCAACAGCGACTATCTCCTCAAACTCGGTCTTGAGCCTCACATAGGTGGCAATTAGAGTTCCTGCGGTAGGCACGGTTGGGCCCGTGTTGTTCTTCCAACTTCCTTTGTGGAGTTCATCCGCCAACGTCCTCAACTCTTTGGCCAATGCTTGTTTCTTGGAGTTCTTCGTCTCCATGGGTTGGCCCGCCAACATGGTCAACTCGTTGGTCGGTGCTCACTTCCTGGAGATTGCTGTCTCAAGTGGGTTGTCCGCCGGCAACTCTTTGCCTAGTGCTCCAGGATCCATCAGTGAACTGACAAACAAAAAGCAATCGAAAGGAAACCACAATCGCAATGAAAACAGGAAAAGAATAGGATGTGAGAATCGGTCGGTGCTTCGCAAAAAGAAGATTCTTGGGATAAAATATAGCAGCATAACTGATTCGCCCACCTTTCCTTTGTTGGTACAGAAGAAAAATGGCAGACGTGAGTAGCCTGGAGTGAGGTTTTCTTCAAGAAAGGGAAGAAACGGCTTGAAGGAGTGTTCCAGTGAAATGATGGTTGCTTCGTCCAGTCCAACTTGGAGGCCACCTTACCAATGCTGGTAAAGGTGTGGATTTTGTGATATGACGGGTCATGACGGCCACACCGGGGTTACAGGTGAGTCTCGACTGTAGCACCTCGGTATGATTTGGTGGATGGCACGCGGGTCTGGATGCTCTGAAATGTCCCGCATGTAGATAGAGCGGCTAGTCATATAGGAGTGCTCAATATTGTGCAGCGCGACCAAGGCGGAGAGGAAAACGAGAGAACTACGTAATTAATGCATAAGTTTAATTACATTAGTTTTGTAAAGTACGAGATACATTCCTCCAATCGCAAAATGCCTTGGTTCATGAGATTTGAGATTTGAGCCCTATAAACTGGAAGGGAGGGAGTACTGCACACGGTGTAGTCTAGTCACTTGTTGAAATCTCTAGAAAGGCAAATACTCCTTTCCGGTTTACAGGGCTATACTACTCCCTCCGTCTAGGTGTGTAAGTCATCTTACGAAAACCAAATAGTCCCAAAACACTTAGGCGCGGTGCATTAAATTCTACCTTGTTTCTTGTTTCTTGACATATCAACCAATAAGAGATGAGAGGTGCGCATGCTTTTAATGACTTGCAATGGATAGTTCATTGCATGCAATGCTATTAATTAGCAAATAAACATTGGTGACCCCAGGAGGAAACGGTGCTAAGTGCGTGGACCTATGCAGAATGAGTATCAACCAATGGATAATGGAGTTTAATTGTTAAACAATAGCAATTTTGTCTCATGCAAGAGCCTGGCTAGTACTCCAAGGAACCGCACCACGCGAGCGTTCGCAACTGCCACGTTCGGGTTGCGCTTGGCTCTTCGCCTCTTCGAGAAGACGAACAATAATGATGTTACTCCTACTTCTACAGTATCGAATCCACTGCTGCATGTCCGTCCACCTCGTGCGGGAGGGATAGCGAAAGCTTCAACTTACTGCTCCTGCTTTTGCGTCTATGACAGGTGGGCCCAACAGGTGGTTGGCCCTCCTGTCATGCAGCCAAAGGCAGGTGCAGTTAAGGCACCGAAGCTCAGTCCGCGAGGGAGAGGGCGTTGTAGTAATCAAATTTGTTGGTCTTGTACGAGTTGGCGAAGATAGGGGTTGCTTGCTAGGGTTGCTCACTACGTATATATAGGCCGAAGCCTCCGCGCTTGGTTGCTAGGGTTGCTCTATTCACATACTCTCGTCCTCTCCAGATTTAAACAAGATAGGGGTAGTAACACTGTCTTTCTCCCTTCAAAAAACACTGGCTTTCTATCCTCACCGCTAGTTACAGATCCGGACGTATCCCTCTCCGCCGGTGAAGGGGAGGAGGGGCAACGTTTAGGCCGTCGTCGACAGCGAGGGAGGAGACCCACTGCCGGCCGCACCGTTTTCTCTGGCTGAGTGCCTGCACGGGAGGTCCTCCGATCCCTTCGTCGTTGCCTGTGGGCGGATCCAGCCTCCCGCCGCCCACCTATCCACATCCCGACGACCTTCAGGTATATCTTCGTTCGAAACTGCCTTAGCTCTACTTCCCCGGCTCGCTACATCGCTGCATGTGCATCATTTTCTACCTCCCAGCCCCTCTTGATCGGATGGTCCAACGTCACATATTTTTTCCTTCTATTGTTAGAGGTAAAGCTACTTCATGGAGTTGAATCTTGTACTCCCTCCGTCCGAAAATACTTGTCATTGAAATGGATGTATCTAGATGTATTTTAGTTCTAGCCACATCTATTTTGATGACAAGTAATTCTGGACGGAGGGAGTACTTGATTCAAACAAGAAATAAAGTGGGGGTGGGGGAATTTAGTATGTACATCGGACTTGGTACAAACAGGAAGGAAAGGGGGTGAAAGTAGTACAGACTGGTCATCCAACCGGTCTCTTGGTCGAAAAGGGAAATATAGGGGTAACTCTGTACACAGTGGTATGACCGGGACTAGATTTTCTATCCACAAATAGGTGTAGGTGGCTAGAGTGAACAAAATTGGGACCAACCCAGATATGTTTCTTGGATGTTTGTTTATCGGGGCAACAAACTATGAATCACCACTTTATGCCCCTGTTTACGTACATGGTGCTGGACTGCTGGTGCACCCACTGTCCCATGCCCTTATACCAAATATTTAGCCTCTGTTCAGAATAAAGGGGCAGAAAACATAGATCTTGATGAAAATAGAGGAATTGGAAAGGAATGTAGGTATAAATCTATGGAAGAGCGAACCAGAGGAAACTCTCAAGAGAATGTGTTCAGATGGACTACGAAATGTACAGATTTGTTTTTTTAGAGTAGCATGCTTGGCAGTATGAGATGCTATTTGTTTATTCAGCTGCATAGTGACTACTCTTGTCCTCACCTCACATGCCACACATAGGATGATTTTTATTCCAGCAACATAGCACAACAACCTGTCTAACGCATGGCAGCGAGCGCCTGCCTCGGGCTTCCGCCCAAAAAATGAGCAGCACGTGGATGTTTCTAATCCTATGGAATCAGTACTACCAGACCAGCTTTCCTATGAAACACCATTCACCTTTCCCGTGTTCCGAACGGTTGGAAGGGAAAGAATACAGTAGGAATTGTGTTCCTACGAAAATCCTGCACCAAACTTGTGAACCGAACGCAGCCTTAGTTGTTCTTAATCTAATGTCCCTGGTAAAAATGAAGCCATGCCACTATTATAAGCCATGACAAGTTTAGCAAAATGTTTTTGCCTGTAATTGTTTGAGACTCTGACTATTTCCTCTGTGCCTTTTTGGGCATACAAGGATATCCAATTCACCTGGTTGTTGTTGTGACCTTTCGGTGCACTGCACAAAACTCTTCTTAAAAGAAGTGACTTTTGTGATGTTTAACTGGAATGTCAAAATGGAACAGTTGGTTCATTTTGGTGGAACTGCATAAAGGGATATCTGTGTTCCAATCCTCATCATCCATATTGGCGCCATAACCTTCCTTTGGGTAAGAATGATATTTAATGCATGTGTTCATCTCTATTTTCCGACTGCCATGAGAAAATAATGCTGTTTTTTACTAGTACACTTGCACTCCCTCAATAACAAAACCAATTCTGAATTAGAAGGCCAATCATGTACTTGGTTTCACCAACTGGTGAGGAGAAAGAGAAACAGAGCATGAAGAGGAGGAAGAAGAATAAACAGTGCCAAGGCGATCTTGTTGAAGCCAGAGGCCTCAGTCGAGGCCATTCAAGGGCTCCGGCAACGACTACCTTACATGTGAGACGATCCTCCAAGGAGCCCTTCCACTTCTGCTGTCTCACTTAATTAATTAGGAGTACTTAAGTACCACTAATTTATTACTGCCTAATTTTCCTCTTGGAGTTAAACAAATCTTTAGTAGGACCCTATGCTGAATCATGTACATGTGTATGTTTGTCTATGGAGGTGAATCATGTGGTGGAGCAGGGAGGGAATATTATTAGTGTCATGAAATAATAGTGCTATTGTTTTGCATGTCAATTTATTGCCATTGGTTCAATGAGGCAATGTTTTGCGTATTGTCCATCATGAATTTGATGCTACTGGTTGAGTAATATGCTAATGTGTTCCTATCCTTTCTCACTAAGCTAATTAAGGTTTCACCTTGTTCCTACTTGTGCAAACAGGGATCATGTTGTACCAATAATACATTAAATGGAACTACACAAGACAATACAATGAACTGTATCCCATCTAGTGCTTTAACTCTGCTGGAAGTTCTTGATAATCTTTCGATATAATCTCAGCACTGGTAAACAAGAGTGATTACAACCATACATTTGAAGTGCACAAAAATATATACTATTGTGTGATTCCAGTGAGTGCTTTATCATCTCTTATGGGACTACATGAATAAGCTTTTTTTTCTCAGGTTGGTACGGGCCTAAGGCCTTCATCCATATTAGTTTGCTGTCATCTCTATTTGTATCGTGCTACTGTCATGCGAAACTCCTTTATCTTTGCACGTTAAAGTTTTGCAACCTATGATAAATGGCAATGCTTTGAGTGTTGAGTTGAGATAATTGGCACTAATTAAATAAACTAATACCTCTCTTTAAGCAAGAGTACTATGTCGCTAACTTTACCCATTAAGATAATGAGGGTGCTTCTATTTGTTAGTGTATGTTTCATAAACTAGTCCCACTATTACATTAATCTCACTCTCTCAATATATGTGCCAATAGGGATGCTCGATTTTGGTGGAACTGCACAAAAACTTTGGGTGCTTCATTGCCTTGACAGCTTTCGTCCTTTCCCGTCAGTCGCTAAACTCCGCATGCTTTCTTCCTTGGTTGTCAGTCGCTTGGCTTATCTCGGCTTCTAGTCAAAGGAAATAGTAATTGATATGCTACCTCACACAGGTTGGTACTGGTCTTTATCCTGATTATTGTGCCTGTCATATGTATTGGTAATTTGGTATTGTGCTACTATTTGCCGATTTCATAAAGGAGTAATTTGGAGCTTGAACTCGCAGGCAAATCATTACATCGGGTGATTTCAGTAGAACTGCACAAAATGATCAGATGGACAGGTACTTATGCTGCTGCTATGTACTCCAAAGTTCACTTAGACAAGCATCGATGTTGACAAGAAGTTCCTATATTCATTCGAGTATCAACCGACATCAACCAATTGTCAAACTCCAAGTGTTAGGAGAGTGAACGCCAAAAATATTGCTTGGTGCATAGCCCAGAAAAACGCAGTCCAGTCTTTGGTCCAAACTTGTGCCTTTTGGTTATCGGCACATATGGTAGCAAACTATCTGGCATGGAGTCTAAAGATTCCAGACAAGTTGGTTGACGCGTATATTCATCTGGCACTTAATCAGTCTGCACGCCAAGGATGGTCCATTTCAGTTGAACTGCATAAAAAATTTGGGTGGTTCATTTTCTCAACCGCCTCCTTTCTTGTCTTCAATGTAGAATTTTGGCGAGATATAGGACCAAGATGACCCAGTAAACTGGTTGGATGAAAGTAGTGACCAAGTTGCTCAAACCTCCCTCGGCACGAGGCCACTATTTGAGGATAAACCTACAAGCAAAGTTCAGATTGTCTGTGCTGGTTCTTATGTACTCGAAAGTTTACTCGTACAAGAACTAATTATAGCAAGAAGTACCTCCGATTGAACACCATTTACTAGTCTGTACCCTAGGTAATTAAAGTTCATCCATGGATCATATTGGCTGTGATCTCAATCATTAGGATGCATAGACATACTGAACATGTGTATATTTGAATCTTTTTGTAAATTATGTATGAATATTGCCGTGTGATCTATCAATCATTTGGATGCATAGAAATGCTGATCTTGTGTATATATGAATCTTTTGAGTTGTTGATTGTGAATGTTGGCTATGGATATGAACGTGTCCTGTGAACCTGAGTTTGATATGAATGTTTACCTTTTCTATTGTATTTGTGTGTGAACTTGTTAGTATGCCTACTGTGGGGTATAAAACGCAGGTCTCTTATAAAAGTAATGCTGTGTCCAATTTATGTTTTCCCTTCTAACCACATTATATATATTTATATTATTACTATTATCATATATTTTATAGAGACTTATATATACATTATAAAAACATCCCAACTTATAGAAGTAAATGTTTAACGGAAGTATGCTTGCTATTGTTCTTGCCATGTCTAGCTTGCATTTTGTGCCTTCTTGATGGATGTATGCTTGTCTTGCCATGACTTGCTCTGTAGTGAGTGCATCGAGCTCATAAACATGCCTACTTGAGTTATATTTCAGCATGTGTCAGTTTTTCACTAATTCTGAAACTAATTATGTTTTTGCTATGTTCGCATGCTTGCAATTGTATTTTCTGATCCCTTTTGGCTCAAGGTCACTAAGGGACTTTTGTTAAGCTCTTTGAGTAGCTCCATGCCATGCTTTACTTTGCCATGATCAGGTCCTGTAGCATGTAGTTTTGTTGCTCCGAAGAGGGCTACCTGATCTGAAATTCCAGACAAGTGTTAATTTCACTAAGTCTGAGATCTGTTTGCCATATGCGTTTTGCCATGCTTGTTTGAACCTGTTGATGGATGATTTGGCCGTATCTCAGTGCTAGACTTTTGTTAAGCATCTTGTGTGCATCCCTGCCATATATTTTGTTGTCATGTTTGGGTGTTGTAGCATGTTCATTTCGTTGCATCTAGATGCCTACTTGCTGTAAATCGCAAACCGGTGTCATTTTTGAATCGCTTGCCATTTCCAAACTGTAACTCCGATTCCGGCGTTCTTTATATCAATTTCAAGCGATTTCATCTCATCTTTCCAGTGGCACACTTGTATTTCCATGTTGAGGCCAGATTCATGCATTTCCTGTCATATCTTGCATTTGGCATCCCGCATCGTATCCCGCATAGCATATCATCATTGCATCATATTGCTTGATCCTTGCACGTGGTTGATTGTATCCTTGTTGCTTGTTTGTCTTGTCTGGGTAGAGCCGGGAGACGAGTTCGCTAATAAGGAGCCCGTTGAGTTTGCTTTCGAGGATCCAGTCAACTCTGACAACTGTGCACGCAAGATGATCATACCCTTGAAATCACTACTATCTTTGCTATGCTAGTTTGCTCGCTCTTTTGCTATGCCAATGCTGCGATGCCTACCACTTGCTTGCAAGCCTCCCAAATTGCCATGTCAAACCTCTAACCCACCTTTGTCCTAGCAAACCGTTGATTGGCTATGTTACCGCTTTGCTCAGCCCCTCTTATAACGTTGCTAGTTGCAGGTGAAGATCGGAGGCCGTTCCTGTTGTAACATTTATTTACTTGTTGGGATATCATTATATTGCTATGTTATCTTAATGCATCTATATACTTGGTAAAGGGTGGAAGGCTCGGCCTCTCGCCTAGTGTTTTGTTCCACTCTTGCCGCCCTAGTTTCCGTCATATCGGTGTTATGTTCCAGGATTTTGCTTTCCTTACACGGTTGGGTTATAATGGGAACCCCTTGATAGTTCGCCTTGATTAAAGCTTTTCCAGCAATGCCCAACCTTGGTTTTACCATTTGCCACTTAGCCTTTTCTTTCCCTTGGGTTCTGCAGACTCAAGGGTCATCATTATTTTTAACCCCCCCCCCCCGGGCCAGTGCTCCTCTGAGTGTTGGTCCAAACCGTCAGCCGCCGGTGGCTACCAGGGGCAACTCTGGGCTGGCCTACCGGAAGTTTAGACAATCTGAGTGTGCCCTGAGAAAGAGATATGTGCAGCTCCTATCGGGATTTGTCGGCACATTCGGGCGGTGTTGCTGGTCTTGTTTTAACCTGTCGAAGTGTCTTGAATTACCGAGATATCGAGTCTGATCGGAACGTCTTGGGAGGAGGTCTATTCCTTCGTTGACCGTGAGAGCTTGTCATGGGCTAAGTTGGGACTCCCTTGCAGGGATTTGAACTTTCGAAAGCCGTGCCCGCGGTTATGGGCAGATGGGAATTTGTTAATGTCCGGTTGTGGATAACTTGAACTTCAATTTAATTAAAATGAATCAACTGAGTGTGTTACCATGATGGCCTCTTCTCGGCGGAGTCCGGGAAGTGGACACGGTGTTGGAGTAATGTTTGCGCAGGTTGCTCTCTAGTTTCTCACTCACGCTTTGCCTCCTCTTCTCGCCCTCTGTTGCGAATAAGTTAGCCACCATACTTGCTAGTCGCTTGCTGCAGCTCCACTTATATTACCTTGCCATACCTATAAGCTTAAATAGTCTTGATCGCGAGGGTGCGAGATTGCTGAGTCCCTGTGGCTCACAGATTACTACTATACCAGATGCAGGGCCTGATGATTCCGCTCCAGGTGACGCGTATGAGCTCAAGTGGGAGTTCGACGAATACTCTCAACGTTACTATGTTTCCTTTCCCGATGATCAGTAGTGGTGCCCAGTTGGGGGTGATTGGGACCGTGTCGCATGTTGGGTTCTCTTTTATTTTGGCGCCGTAGTCGGGCCATGAGTGTTTGGATGATGTAATGTTATTTATGTACTTGATTGACGTGGCGAGTGTAAGCCAACTATGTTATCTCCCCTTTTATTATCATATTACATGGGATGTTGTGAAGATTGCTTAACTTGCGACATATGCCTTCAATGCGATTATGTCTCTAAGTCGTGCCTCGACACGTGGGAGCTATAGTCGCATCGAGGGTGTTACAAGTGGAATTCTCGGTTTCTTTGTTTCATCTTCTATTTTTCCCGGAGTTCCAACCTTTTTCAATTACTTCATCACAGAGATCCATCTAAATCATTACAAGGTTTCACTTTGTGTTTTCAACTTCTTTTTTTCTTTTCGTTTGATACTCCTTCTCGAAGTGTTCATCGAAATTCTTTTCACAGAAGCTCAAGCTTTCTTCATCTTGCAATCCGGAGTGCATTTCTTTCTACCATATCACTGGAGATGGTATTATGTCATTCTTGATAATTTGAGTTCATGTTTCATGATTCACATGTTGTTAAGAATGGGGTATTTTAAATCCATCAATCTCGTCATGGGAGTTAACTTGGGTTATATTTCACCTAAAGCTTTCCCTAAGGATTGTTGCTAATTATGATGTTTATAAATGACTCAAGTTCTTCTTTTATCCTTCCGGTGAATAAGTTTCTCATCTCCTTCTTGATATCAAGCCAATCTATTGTTTCGTTAGTGGCAGAATTTCACCTCATAGTTTTGAGATGTATTCCATAAGACCATATCAAGTATATTCTTTTCGTTGTTGGGGCTCCAACAATTCCGCCCGACCCGTCTCCTAAGGATGCCTTCTCAAGCGCTTTTGTGGCATAAGATGACACTTTCTTCTCCATTCTTTTATTTCAATTATCTATCTTCTATTCTTTTCTTCCGGAGGCAATGCGATGTTGTTCTTTTCACCCGTCATCTCGTTTTGTCAAGATCATGTTCAATTTCTTCCATTTACAGTCGAAGTGTTGTCCAAGTTATATCAGTCTTATCCCTTCTCTATCTTGTTTAAACGGAGTGTCGTGTCCTCTGCTCAAGTTCTTTTCATCGTATCAAGTCTTGCATAACTTCTCAACCAGAGTGCTGCTCGAAGTTGTTCTTCCTTGTCCCTCTTTTCTAACGGAGTGTTTTCAACTTCGTTCATCGCCGTTGTATTCTTTTCTCGAAATGGCTTAACCCTCTCAAGGTTCGTGGTTTCACTCGTTTTTCAATGAAGCAACTTAATTTTACCTCTTCTCTTTCTCTTCCGTTTTTCCCTCCAGTGCCATTCTAGATCTCGGGACGAGATCCTCTCGTACTGGTGGAGTGTTGTAACGCCCCGTGACCGATGTGCCAGGTGTCGTGCAGTTATTCGCTATTGTTGCCTTGTCATTGCTTGCGTGTCATGCATCTCATATCATGTCATCATGTGCATTGCATCTGCATACATGTTCGTCTCATGCATCCGAGCATTTTTCCCGTTGTCCGTTTTGCAATCCGGCGCTCCGTTCTCCTCCGGTGGTCGTTTCTACCTTTCTTTCATGTGTGGGGTTTAAACATTTCCGGATTGGACCGAGACTTGCCAAGCGGTAGGCCGCCTGTCAAGTTTCGAACCATTTGGGCTTCGTTTGATACTCCAACGGTTAACCGAGGGACCGAAAAGGCCTCGTGTGTGTTGCAGCCCAACACCCCTCCAATTTGGCCCAAAACCCACCTAACTCTGCTCCATCATCTAGAGCGTTCGATCACGATCGCGCGACCGAAAACCGCACCTTATTTGGACTCTCCTAGCTCCCTCTACCTATAAATATGTGCTCTCCTCCGAAATTTTCGCGCAGTCCAACCCTAGATCCAACTCCCTCCGCGCCGCCGGACATGTCCGCCCGCCGGCGGACGCGTCCATCTCGCCGGCCACCTCCTTCCGCCCAATGGCAGCGTGCCACGTCACCTCTGCGTCGCCGCCAGCCTATCCGACGCCGCCACCTCACCGCCTCCTCTCTCCTCCACCGCCGCGGGCCCGCGCGGCCCAGATCTGGCCCGCGGGGCTCGAACCGCGCCGCCCCGCGCCTGGGCGCCCCACGCAGCTGCC
>NC_041386.1:336842906-336856807 GCF_002162155.2 Triticum dicoccoides
GCCCGGGCCATTGCTCCCGCCACCGCTCCTTCCCGCCGGCGCCGCCCTTTGCCTGCGCGGCCCCGCCGCCGCCACCGAGGCTCCCCGCCGCCGAAGCTCCACCGCGCCTCGCCGGAGTTCCACCGCTCGCCGAAGCTCCGGCCGGATCCGATCCGGATCGGGACCAGATCCACCGGTCCCCGATCGAAACGCCCTCGCCCGTCCCCGCACCGCTCCGTCCTGGATATCACCGTCCGCCGTTGACTTTTTCCGCGGGGTAAATTTCTTCTAAGTCCTGAGTTTCCCAGATTCATATGCACATGTTCATCGCATCGTAACTTTGCATCCATAGCTCCGATTCATGCATATAGCATATCAAAATGTTCATCTCAGAGAATACATCATTTCATTCCATTGCATCATTTTCATTAGAGTTCATCGATGCCCGAAATGCTGTTAGAAGAGGGCTACTTGAGTTAATTTTCAGATCTGCTACTTCGTTTAGCACTTTTGTCATTTTTGCCATGATTATTGTGTGCATGATATGCCCGTGAGTTCTACATGTGTTTTGTTAAGGGTTTTGTAATCTTTCCAGAGGTGCAACCCATGTATTTTTAGGATGTATGTGGTGACTTGTGCAAGCTTGCAAAGTGGTGCACTTGATAAGTCTGTTTTCAGGGACTTAGTAGTTTTCACTAAGTCCTGGAGCTGTTTATCTCATGATGCCATATGTTCTTGTTGTTTCCTAGTGATCCGTGCCTCTTTTGAGGATGATCAGTAAGGGAGTTTTGTTAATATTGTAGAGATCTATCCATCCATGTCTTTGTTTGCAATTATGGAGCACCCTAGCTTGAGTCAATCGAGCTCTACTTTTGCTACTTTGTGAATCTGGGCAGATTGTCAACTAGTTTGCAATTTTGCCGGTGATGTTGTAGTTGATCCGTGCATGCTATGCTATTGTTCTTCACATGTCTAGCTTGAATTTTGTGCCTTCTTGGATGGATGTATGCTTGTCTTGCCATGACTTGCTCTATAGTGAGTGCATCGAGCTCGTAAACATGCCTACTTGAGTTATATTTCAGCATGTGTCAGTTTTTCACTAATTCTGAAACTGATTTAGCCCTGCAGGGATTTGAACTTTCGAAAGCCGTGCCCGCGGTTATGGGCAGATGGGAATTTGTTAATGTCTGGTTGTAGATAACTTGAACCTTAATTTAATTAAAATGAATCAACTGAGTGTGTTACCGTGATTGCCTCTTCTCGGCGGAGTCCGGGAAGTGGACACGGTGTAGGAGTAATGTTTGTGCAGGTTGCTCTCTAGTTTCTCACTCGCGCTTTGCCTCCTCTTCTCGCCCTCTGTTGCGAATAAGTTAGCCACCATACTTGCTAGTCGCTATCTGCAGCTCCACTTATATTACCTTGCCATACCTATAAGCTTAAATAGTCTTGATCGCAAGGGTGCGAGATTGCTGAGTCCCTGTGGCTCACAGATTACTACTATACCAGATGCAGGGCCTGATGATTCCGCTCCAGGTGACGCGTATGAGCTCAAGTGGGAGTTCGACGAATACTCTCAACGTTACTATGTTTCCTTTCCCGATGATCAGTAGTGGTGCCCAGTTGGGGGTGATTGGGACCGTGTCGCATGTTGGGTTCTCTTTTATTTTGGCACCGTAGTCGGGCCATGAGTGTTTGGATGATGTAATGTTATTTATGTACTTGATTGACGTGGCGAGTGTAAGCCAACTATGTTATCTCCCCTTTTATTATCATATTACATGGGATGTTGTGAAGATTGCCTAACTTGCGACATATGCCTTCAATGCGATTATGTCTCTAAGTCGTGCCTCGACACGTCCGAGCTATAGTCGCATCGAGGGTGTTACACAATGACTAGTGGATGGCCATCCAACGTCCGTCGTGCTTCTTCAATCTCTGCTCTTCCTGCTCCAGCCGCTCAAACAGGCGCCGGCGGGACTGCCTCCTCCCTCCTCCCCACGGCCGGCTCTGCTACCGTGCAGGCCTCACCGCCCCATCGTACTCCCATCGCTGGCCTAGCCATCCCTCTACTCACCCACACATGCTGTTATTCTCCGGCGATGGCAGACGAACCAGTAAACCCTCGTACAGTCGTACTCCCCTCCGAGTGGGAAACAATTGCCGAGTCTTCCCTGCCTCCGTGTCATTCCCTTCCTAGGCCTCGCTGTCGTCCACGCCCTGGTGCTCTCAGCACGGCCTGGTCAACGTGGTCAATGACCGACATGCATCTGAAGTGGACTTTACGTGGAGAGGCCGACAGCTAGGTCCATGGTCGCACGCAAGGAAATGCCTCCTTATTATGTGCAAAATAATGATTCCTCCACCTGACATTAGGGACCCACCGAAAGGGCCTCTGTATTTCGCGAAAAAAATGTTACCGCCGCTGAGAGCTCGGACCCACCAGCTATATCTTCGCACGCAAGGAAGTGCCTCCTTATTACGCACAAAAAAAATGAATACTCCCCCTGTTAGCTGGGACCCAGTATAGTGGCAGGCTGACTTGTGGGCCTACTAAGTTGACGAGGACGGAGGGCATTGTCAACTTAGTCAATATGCACGATTCTAGCTCCAGTGACCGTACGATGTCCATCCAACGGCCGTAGTGCTTCTTCAACCTCTGGTCTTCTTGCTCCAGCCACCCAAACCAGCGCCGGTCGTGCCTCGTGCTCCTGCCTCCCGTGGCCGGCTGCGATGCGGCGGAGGCCTTACCGCCCCCTACTACTCCCACCGCTGGCCAGGCGATCCCTCTACTCACCCACACCCCTGTTATTCTGCGGCGACGGCAGCCTCACACCGCAGCGAACCAGTGAACACTCCTACTCCTCTACGCGTGGGCATCCACTGCCGCGTCTTCCCCGGCTCCGCGTTGTACCCTTCCTAGGCCTCGCCGTCGTCCACTGCCCTGGTGCTCTCGGCGCGGCGTGGTCAACATGGTCAAGGAATGGCTTCCATCGGACGTGGACTGTACGTGGAGAGGCTGACAGCTGGGTCCATGGCCACAGCAAGGAAGTGCCTCCTTATTACGTGCAAAATAATTATTCCTCCACCTGACAGCGGGGAACCACCGGACGGGCCACCGTATTTCGCCACCCTGACTGCTGGGACCCACCAGCTACATCTTCGCACACAAGGAAGTGCCTGACAGTCGGGACCCACCTGGTCGAAGCATACGTAGGGTTGTCATTCTGGTAGCGAACATGTACATACATATATACTGGTGGATGTAGAGGTGCGCACGTGTCGTAGTAGAGGCGGCCAGGGTGAAAGAAAGAAAATACGGCCACGTATGTGTACATACGAGCGGGGTCTCGAACGCCTATTCGCGCATACGTATGGCCAGGGTTCATGCACATGGCTGGGTCGGAACGGAGAAACAACATTGTCGTCGTGTTCATGGGGAGGCAATGGAATGCGTCGTGTTCATGGGGAGGCAACGGAATGCGTCATGTTCATGGGGAGGTAGCGGAATGCGTTGTGCTCATCGGGAGGGCTTGGATGAAATAGGCGATGGAAACGAGGCCTGGCGTACCGCAGAACAGAGGAAACGGCCTTGTGTTTGCCAGCCACGTTTGAAACGGGATCCTGTTCATCGGGAGGGGTCTGGCATACCGCAAAACGGAGGAAACGGACCTCCTACGGTCGAAACGGGGGTCCTGTTCATCGGGCGGGGTGTGGCGTACCGCAAAACGGGACTCCACGGGATACTGTTCATCTCCACCGTCGACCCCCTCCAGCCTCCACGAGCTATTGTTCATCCACCGTCGTCCTCCTCCAGCCTCCACCTGCGACTGTTCATCCACGGGCTCCTGTTCATCCAGCCTCCACCGTGCGCTACTCCACCGGCTACTGTTCAACCAGCCCTCTCCACGGGCTCCTGTTCAACCACCCCTCCATGGGCTACTGTTCATCCTGCCCTCCACCGTATACTCTTCATCCTGCCCCAGGTATAATGAGCGCGGTTAGTGCGTCAAGATTGTGTAACCAAGACACAAGTTTAGCCTTTTAAGGCCTTGAGGAGAATAAAAAGAGAGAAACAGAGAAAATATAGATAATTGATATGCAAAAAATTGACGGAGGTAAGGAGACGAACATAGAGTCCGACACTAGGCGTAGTATCTTCGGAGTCGGGCTGCGTTCCACGGGTTTGGCTCGAGTCGATTGTCTGATGCATCTCGCAGACGGTACGCTCCACCGGTCAGAACCTGGTCAATAATGAAGGGACCTTCCCATTTGGGCTTCAACTTGTTCTTTTTCTTCTCCGGCAGGCGTAGAACTAGTTCGCCAATGTTATAGATTTTGGCCCATACTTCTCTGCTTTGATACCTTCGAGCATGTTGCTAATAGAATGCGGAACAGGCTTTTGCCACTTCGCGCTCCTCCTCCAGGGCGTCCAAACCATCCTGCCAATCGAGCTCGGCCTCTTTTTCTTCATACATGCGCACTTGAGGTGAGTCATGAATTCTGTCGCAGGGCAGAACCTCCTCTGCGCCATACACCATAAAGAACGGTGTGTATCTGGTAGTGCGATTCGGCGTGGTCCGCAACCCCCATAGTACGGAGTTGAGCTCCTCTACCCAGTGCCTGTTTGATTCCTTTAAGGATCGCACTAATCTGGGTTTGATGCTGCTCATGATGAGACCATTTGCTCGCTGGACTTGACCATTAGTTTGCGGGTGATAGACAGAAGCATAATCGAGCTTGATGCCCATGTTGCTGCACCAAAGTTTTACCTCATCGGCTGTAAAGTTCGTGCCGTTGTCAGTGATGATGCTGTGGGGGATGTAGTAACGGTGTACAACCCCAGATACGAAGTCTATTACCGGTCCGGATTCAGCCGTTTTAACAGGTTTGGCTTCTATCCATTTGGTGAATTTATCCACCAAGACCAGTAAGTATTTTTTTCTTATGGGTTCCCCCTTTAAGGGGTCTGACCAAATCAAGCCCCCAGACCGCAACGGGCCAAGTAATGGGGATTGTTTGGAGAGCGGTGGGTGGCATATGGCTTTGGTTTGCAAAAAGCTGGCAACCAACGCAATGTTGGACAAGATACTGTGCATCTGCTCGGCCGTCGGCCAATAAAAACCTGTACGGAAGGCCTTGCTTACAAGGGCCCGGGCTGCGGCATGGTGGCCGCTGAGTCCAGCATGGATTTCTGCCAAAAGCTTCCGCCCTTCCTCTTCGGAGATGCTCCTTTGAAGGACTTCGGTAGTGCTTTTCTTATAGAGCTCTCCCTCGTGGACCTTGCAGGCTTTAGATCGCCGCACTATGCAGCATGCCTCATTTTGGTCCTTAGGTAGTTCCTGCCTGGTTAGGTAGGCCAGGAAAGGTTCTGTCCACAGGGCGATGACGACCATTATCACGTGGGCTGAAGGTGTTATTTCGATGGCAGAGCCTCCGATTGTGTCAGAATGTTCGGTATCTGGTGTTGTGGTCGGGTCCGGACTATTATTACCGGTTTCCCTTTCTCATACCATGGATGGCTTAAACAACCTTTCCAAGAAGATGTTAGGTGGGACAGGATCGCGCTTAGCGCCGATACGGGCGAGGATATCCGCCGCTTGATTGTTTTCCCGAGCCACATGGTGGAATTCAAGCCCCTTGAACCGAGCTGACATTTTGAGGACGGCGTTGCGATATGCCGCCATGTTTGGATCCTTGGTATCAAAGTCTCCATTTATTTGAGATATTGTGAGGTTCAAGTCCCCACGCACCTCCAGGCGTTGAATGCCCATGGAATCTGCCATCCAGAGACCATGTAATAGGGCCTCGTATTCGGTTGCGTTGTTGGAGTCTGTATATAGTATTTGGAGTACATATTGGACTGTATCTCCGGTGGGGGACGTCAGGACGACGCCAGCCCCCAGACCAGCCAGCATTTTAGAGCCGTCAAAGTGCATGATCCAATTGGAGTATGCACCGTACTCTTTAGGGAGTTCGGCTTTTGTCCATTCAGCGACGAAATCGGCCAGTACATGAGACTTAATGGCTCGCCGTGGTCTATATGTTATGTCGAACAGGAGGAGCTCGATAGCCCATTTGGCAATCCGGCCCGTGGCATCGCGGTTGTTTATTATGTCGTTGAGTGGTACTTCTAAAGGAACCGTGATTGAACACTCTTGAAAGTAGTGTTCTAATTTCCGGGATGCCATAAATACCGCGTATGCTATCTATTGATAATGTGGGTACTGTGATTTGCATGGAGTGAGGTCTGTGGACACATAATAGACCGGCTTTTGAAGTGGGAATTTGTGTCCGTCCGTCTCTCGTTCGACGACGAGCACTGCGCTTACAACTTGGTGAGTTACCGCTATATATAAAAACATTGGTTCGCCGACATTTGGCGCGGCCAAGATTGGGTTGGTGGCTAGGATGGCTTTTATTTCTTCCAATACGGCTGTGGCTGCGTCCCTCCACTCGAAGTGTTCGGTGCACCGAAGAAGGCGATAAAGGGGGAGTGCCTTTTCTCCTAATCGGGAGATAAAGCGGCTTAAGGCCACCACGCATCCAGTTAACTAATGGATTTTCTTGAGGTCAGTTGGGATAGACAACTGCGACAGAGTTCGGATTTTAGCCGGATTTGCTTCAATTCCTCTACTGGAGACGATAAAGCCCAAGAGCTTTCCGTCGGGTATGCCGAAAACGCATTTTTCCGGATTGAGCTTAATGTCGTATGTTCGGAGATTGTCGAACGTGAGCCTAAAGTCATCTATTAAGGAGTCGACATGTCTGGTTTTAACGACCACATCGTCTATGTATGCCTCCACTGTTTTGCCGATCTGCTTTTCCAGACATGTCTGAATCATGCGCTGATATGTTGCGCCGGCGTTTTTGAGCCGGAAGGGCATTGTGTTAAAATAGAAGGGGCCATATGGAGTGATAAATGCCGTAGCGGCTTGATCGGACTCCTCCATCTTAATTTGGTGGTAACCGGAGTATGCGTCGAGGAAGCACAATGAGTCGTGTCCTACGGTAGTGTCGATAATTTGATCGATGCGAGGGAGGGGGAAGGGGTCCTTTGGGCAAGCCTTATTAAGGTCCTTGAAGTTGATGCATAGGCACCAGGATTTTTCCTTCTTTGGTACCATCACCAGGTTTGCTAGCCAGTCCGGATGCTTTATTTCTCTAATGAATCTGGCCTCCAGTAACTTGGCTAGCTCCTCTCCCATGGCTTGTCGCTTAGGTTCAGAGAAACACCGAAGAGTTTGCTTGACCGGCTTGAATCCCTTTAGAATGTTGAGGCTATGCTCGGCCAGCCTGCGTGGGATTCTTGGCATGTTTGAAGGGTGCCAGGCGAATATGTCCCAATTCTCGTGCAGGAACTCCCATAGTGCGGCGTCTACAGCAGGGTTTAACTGTGCCCCGATGGATGCTGTTTTTGTGGGGCCGTTGGATGGACTTAGAATTTGACTATTTCATCCGCTGGTTTAAAAGAAGTGGACTTGTATCTTTTGTCTAGTATCACATCGTCCCTGTCCACTTTGGAACACAGCGCGGTTAATTCCTCCGCCATAAGGGCTTCGGATAATGCCACGAGGGCCAGTGCGGCTGTTTTGTTCTCGGCGCGGAGTGCTATGTCCGGATCACTAGCTAGAGTCATGATTCCATTGGGCTCGGGCATTTTGAGCTTCATGTACCCGTAATGGGGTATGGCTTGGAAGATCATGAATGCCTCCCGCACTAGAAGGGCGTGGTATCCGCTACTAAACGGGGTCACATGGAATGTAATTTCTTCGGACCTGTAATTCTCCGGAGTGCCGAATACCACATCTAGTGTGATTTTCCCAGCGCAACGTGCCTCCCGACTAGGGATGATTCCTCGGAAGGTCATGCTGCTTTGCTCAATATGGTTCTGTCTATTTCCATTTTTTGAAGAGTCTCCTCATAAATGAGGTTTAATCTGCTGCCGTCGTCCATGAGCACTTTAGTGAGCCGAAAGCCGTCCACAATTGGACTGAGGACCAAGGCGGCTGGTGCTCGGGCTGTTCGGAATTTAGGTTCGTCACTGGCATTGAAGGTGAATGTCGTGTCGCTCCATGGATTTACTGCTGCCACATGGCAGACTTCGGCAAGGCTGCAGAGTGCTCGCTTATGCCTATTATTTGAGGCGAAGGTCTCGAAGACTGTCAATACTGTATTGTTATCCACGGGAGGGTGCTGTAACGCCCCGTATGTAATTTGCCATATTTGTATTCCAACTCTTGCCATTTTCGGCACTAAGTTATGATATTCCCTCGTGATTGGCTTTTGTCTTCGTTTTGCTTTTGTCCATGTCATGCATCTCTTATCATGACATCATGTGCATCTCATTTTCATACGTGTTCGTCTCATGCATCTGAGCATTTTCCCCATTGTCCGTTTTGCATTCCGGCACTCCTATGTCCTCCGGCGTCCCCTTTTCATGTGCGGGAGTTAAACGTTATCGGATTGGACCGAGACTTGCCAAGCGGCCTTGGTATACCACCGGTAGACCGCCTGTCAAGTTTCGTGCCATTTGGACTTCGTTTGATACTCCAACGGTTAACCTAGGAACCGGAAAGGCCTCGTGTGTGTTGCAGCCCAACACCTCTCCAAAGTGGCCCAAAACTCACCTAAACCCCCTCCATCATCTCGGTCGGTCAATCACGATCGCGTGGCCAAAAACCATGCTCAATTTGGAGTCTCCTAGCTCCTTCTATGTATAAATAGGTGCCTCCCCCCAAAAATTCTGGATCAAACCCTAGCCTCTTCCTCCTCCCGCCGCCGGACGCGTCCGGATAGGGCCGGACACTTCCGCACTGCCGCGCCGCCCCCATGTGTCGCCTCCTCACTCGCCGAGCCGCGAGCCCCACATCACCGCGCCTCCCCGCCGCTCGGGCCGCCGAGGCCCGTAGCGGGCCCCCACGGGTCCAGTCGCCGCCACCCGCACTCGGCTGCGCCCGCGAGCGCGCGCCGCCTCCCGCCTCACCGCCGTTCACCTCCTTCGCTGCTGGCCACCGCCGCCATCGCCGGCCGCCACCAATTCGCCGGGTCGCCACTCGCCGTCCGCCGCGGCCGCCGCCCTCGCCGCCGCTGGAGCCGCCGCCCGTCGCCGCATGTGATCGGGGGATGGCCGGATCCGCCCCCTCCGGCCTTCCCCTCGCCGGAGCAAGCCTTCCCCTCACTGGAGCAAGCCTTCCCCTCGCCGGAGCAAGCCCTTCCCTCGCCGGAGTTTGACCTTGGTTCGCGCGCCCACGAAGAACCCTAGATCCGGAGGGTAAAAATTTCACTAAGTCCCCCAGTTTTCAGTATATTTAGGCAGCTTCATCATGTGATATCTCATCATCCATAGCTCCGTTTTGGACATGTAGCATATCAAATTGTTCATCTGGATGTGCACTTCATTTCATTCCATTGCACCATGTTCATTTCAGTTCATCTTGATGCCCTAAATGTTATTGCAAGAGTGCTATGTAATGTTAGTGTATGTTTCTTAAAATATTATGTACATTTGTCATTTTTGCCATGTCTAATGTGTGCCTCCTATGAACTTGAGCCCTCCATGTGTTTTGGGCTATGCCATGCCATCTTTACAAGGGTGCATGCCATGTATTTTTGTGATCATTGTGGTGACTAGCAAAAGCATGCAAAGTAGCTCTCGTGATGTTGCTGATTTCAGGGACTTAGAATTCTTCTAAGTCATTCCCCTGATGATATTTTTATGCCATGTATTCTTGTTGCTACAGAGTGATCCATGCCCCTTTTGAGCATGTTCAATAAGGATGATTTTGAGATATTGTTATGTTCTATCCATCTGTGTCTTTGTTTGCAATTATGGAGCACCCTAGCATGACTCAATGTTGCTCTACTTTTGCTATAAAATGTTCTTGGCAGATTGTTTACATGTTAATCCATTTTGCCGAGGTTGTTGTAGTTGATCCATGCATTCTGTGTGTTTTTTCTTGCCATGGTTTGCTTATTGATCATGTCTTCTTGCTGGGTGTATGCTTAGTTTGTCATGCAATGCCTTGTGGTGAGTGCATCGAGCTCGCAAACATGCCTATGTAACTCTGTTTTTGCCATGTCCAGTTTTCTGCTAAGTCTGAATCTGTTAATGAAACTTGCCATGTTTACATGGGTGCCATTGTATTTTCTGATCCTGTTTGGCTTATGGTCAGTAAGGGACTTCTCTTATATGCTTTGAGTAGTATCATTCCATGCCTTGCTTTGCCATGATATCTTCCCGTAGCATGTTGTAATCTTGCTCTAAACATTGCTTCCTGATGTTAAATCCTGACATGTTATTTTTCACCAAGTCTGTGAACCTGATATCTTTTGCACTTTTGTCATGCTTGTTTGAACCTGCTATTGAGTGATTTAGCCATAGCTCAGTGTTCATCTTTTGTCAAGCATCTTGAGTGGATCACTGCCATGTGCATTTTTGCTATGTTAGAGTGCAGTAGCTTATTTTTCTTGATGCATTTAGATGGCATCGTGTTATTAATCGCAGATTAGTGCCATTATTGTTTTGCTTGCCATTTGCAAACCGTGCATCCGATTCCGGTGATCTTTATATCGATTTTGTCATGACACCGACTCGATGCCACATAGGTCTAGCATGTAACACCTCATATCACTTTGCGGCCTCACACACGGTATTCCCACGGGTGTCGCCTTACCTTTGCCCGGGACCGTTTGCGCCTTTTGGCACACGTATATGATAGTGTCGCTAGCACCCATATGATAAGGAGCCCGGGCTGACATGGCTAGTCGTAAACCCAAAGTGGCACAGACTTACAGGGACAGGCATCCATGACCCAGCAACGAACGTGTCGGTCATTAGCAAGTGGGTCCGGGCTGTAGCACTGGGCTAGCAGGACTCCGGTACTCAATGCGTGACATTTCCCCGAAGGGACAGACACAGGAACGAAGAAGGACACATGCCGGCCAGCCTAAGTGTTCCAGAGCAGTAGCAAGCTACCATGGCTCAGCGGTAACACTAGGAGACATTTCCCGGTAAGAGAGGCTACTAAAGATAAACAACTAGATAGTCAGATCCCACACATACCAAGCATTTCAATAACATACACACAATATTCTCGATATGTGCAAATACAACATGGCATCACAACATGACTCTACGACACAAGTACTTTATCTAAGGCTCAGAGAGCCATACATAACATACACATAGGTACGGGTCACACGACCCAGCATTCAAGTCATACAGTCATACAAACCAGCAGCGGAAGTAACTTGTCTGAGTACAGACAACTAGTAAAATAAAAGAGGCTTGGAAAGCCTAGCTATACTACGTGGTCCTTCACAAGCTCAGGATCACCACCTGGGCCTTAGCCTACTCATTGATGTCAACGTCTACGAAGAACCCATCAGAAGGGGTTGCAGCGTCTTCTGTAAAAATGTAAATTATAGCAACATGAGTACAAAGGTACTCAGCAAGACTTACATCAGATCCTACATACATGCACATTATCAAGAAGGGTTGGTGGAGTTGTTGCAGCAAGACAGCTTTGACTCTTGGCTAGGCTATCATACGAGACTCCAACTTGAAATGGTTTTGCGTACACGAGTCCACTACTCACCACTTCAATACACTACCGAGGATCCACCTCCGTCTTCCTACGGAAGGGCCATCCTCGGCACTCACACTTATCTTGAGGCTTTTAGTAGTTTCCATTTACTTGTCTATGAACTGTATAGGCAACCAAGTAGTCCTTTACCGCGGACACGGCTATTCGAATAGATCATGTTAACCCTGCAGGGGTGTACTTCTTCATACATGTTTCCACCACTTAGCGTCTGCACACGACATGTGCTCGGCAGACTTCAAGCAAAAGCCGACGTGGGTGTAGACCACGACCTACCTAAACACCTAAGTCTCTAGTCCAGGTTTATCGCCTATTCGGGTTCCATCCATGAGGAGATCCGGCCGGAGTTTCGCTCACAGCCCCAAACGATGTGAACAGGGTTCCGTGACACCAAACGGGTGCCCGGTTTACCCGGCCACGTACCTACCGCATCACAGCCCACCCCTACGGTCAGCGCTGTCCACGGCCTCCAGTAGGCTACGGTCAGCGCTGTCCACGGCCTCCAGTAGGCAACTCCTGGACAGAGGACTAGGGTGAATAAGAAGTCGAGCGGGGTCATATTTCAGGGCGCAATGCATGGTAGTAGCTGTATCTTAAATCACACATACAGACCTCACTGCTTAAGGTCGGCTTCAATGAAACAACCCACCATGTACTCCTACATGGCCTTTCATCGATACCTTTACCAAATCGTGTTCACCACACCACTCTCATCACCGACATAAACATTTCACTCTAGTCCATCACCCAGATGAACCAGACCTGACACGACTCTAAGCATAGCAGGCATAGCAAGGTAGGAACAACACATACATATGGCTCAATCAACTCCTGCACATGCTAGTGGGTTTCATCTAGTTACTATGGCAATGAAAAGTCATGCAGAGGAAGTGGGTTCAACTACCATAGCACACAGCAGTTTGAAACGCGTTGTCTTAATGCAGTAAAAGAGAGCAGGAGCGAGAACATGGGATTGTATCGATATGATCAAATGGTTGGTTGCTTGCCTGATGGTTCGATGCACTGATACGGTTCTTCGTTAGGGTAATCACGGTACTCCTCGGAGGCAGAACCTGTCGCAAAGAATACCGATACACAACTAGAACCAAACAATGTGCAACAATATGATGCATGCATGAAACATGGCAATATGAGTGTGTTGGACTAATGCAACTAAGACTAGAGGGGTTTGAACCAATTTGAATCAAAGATTCAAATTTCAAACTCATACATGCCCCTTTAAAGTGTTTTTCCTTGTTCTGCACTAAACATCAAGTTAACTTGTTTAATCATGCATGAAAATAGTACATATAGATAGATTGGATTTTTCTGATCATTTTTCATATATAATTTGTCTGATTTGGAGTTACAGAATAAAAGTTATGAATTTTTGAAGTTTAAACTATATTCTGGAATTTCCTATATTAGATTAAATCCAGAAAATCAATTACTGCGTCAGCCTGACGTCAGTGTGACATCAGCAGGTCAACGGGACACGGTCCGGGTCAGACCTGACAGTGGGTCCCGCGTGTCAGGGTGATTAGCTAAACTAAAATTAATTAAAACTAATCCTAATTAGTTAACAGGGCTGGGCCCCACCTGTCATTGACTCAGGAGAGTCAACCAGGGCCCACCCGTGGTCAAACCCGGGTCGGCTGCACCGGCGTTTAGCCGCCGGCGAGCCTGACGCGGCGACGGAAGTGGTTTTGGCCGTTCCGGCCACCAAATGGGTCGCGGAGGCCATCGGAGTGGAGCTGAGGACGAGCCGCAGCTCTTGGTGGAGTCCATTGGGGTCGGGGTGGCCGGAGTTGGCGCCGTCGACGACTTTGGCGGCCACCGGAGTTCGGCCGAAGTCGAACTTGTCGCTAGGGGGGTCGGTGAGGTGCGGGGAGTAGCTAGTTAGGTGCTACGTGACGCGGTGAGCATGATGGACACCGTGGAGTGGTCGGAGGGTGACCGGGAGCACGTCGGCGATGAGCTCCGCGGCGGTGGGTACGGTTGAGCTCCGGGAGGTCACTACACAGCTCGGGAGCAAGAAAGGAAGGGAGGGGAAGATGGCTAAGCTCACGGGGAGTTCGACGAAGCACTTGGTGCGGCCGGGGACGGGCCGGAGCGACGTCGGCGTTGAAGGGGATCTCCGGCGAGGTGGCGGTTCGGGCGAGGTCGTTGCGGTGGACTTGGGCGTTGCGAGCGCTCGGGGCTCGGCTTGCTCGATGAAGTGGACAGCGGAGGAGCTCCTGGACACGACGAGAGGACGCACGGGCGGCGGGGAGCGCGGCTACGACGTGGGCACGACGGCGGTAGCGTCGGCCATGGCTG
>NC_041386.1:336857137-337000120 GCF_002162155.2 Triticum dicoccoides
ATGGCTGGGGGGCGCGAGGGGGAGGAGCTGGAGAGGAGAGGGGGTGTCTGGGGGGTTCGGGGAAGAGAGGGGGAGCGATCCACGACGTCACCGGGCGAGGGGAGCGGCGAGGCGGCGAGCAGGTGGGTGGCGCGCGCTGCGGTCGCCGTCGGGCACCTGCCTGCCTGCCTGGCCGGCAAGCAGCTCGCTGGAGCGGCGCTGGGCTGGGCCGGCAGGTGGGCCGGGTGCTGGGCGCCAGGTAAGTTTTTCTATTTTTTCCTGTTTTCTGTTTTTTTAATACTTCTGCAACTTTGTTGATTTATTAAGAATACTTAGGCAACTCCTAAAATCACCAAACTACTCCTGGTCCATAGTTGGATTATTTGCAACATGAAACATTTTAGTTTGGAGATATTTGGGCATCTGAATATTTTATATAATTTTAAATGCCCAAATTCAAATATCTATGATTTAATTCAAAGACCCTAGGATGACCTAGGAAAATGTGCATCACTTTTGTCAGGGGTTCTGAACCAGGACAAAAATGATGGGCATTTTAGAAGGGCATTTCAGGTTCTTTGAAAAAGTTTTTAGTAAACCCTAGTTGGTTTCAGAGGGGGCTGGGGGTTCTGTCATCCCCATTTCAGGTTTCTGATGAAAGAATAAACATGATGCAACACTCTAATGCATGACTAGCTAGGGTGTGACAACTCACCCCCACTCAAAAGAATCTCGTCCCGAGATTTGGGTTCCTCCGGGAAAAGGGCGGGATACTCGAGTCGAAGACGATCCTCCCTTTCCCAAGTTGCTTCATCCTCAGAATGGTGCGACCATTGAACTTTGAGAAACTTGATATTATGACGTCGAGTGGTACTCTCGGCCTGATCGAGGATACGAATGGGGTACTCTCGATACATGAGATTATCTTGGAGATCAAGCGTTTCGTGGTCCACTCCACGGATAGGATCCGAGAAGCAACGCCTGAGTTGAGAAACGTGGAAGACATCGTGGACTCTGGAGAGATGCGGAGGTAGTTCCAACTGGTAGGCAACTTCTCCTCGTTTAGCGAGAATACGAAAAGGTCCAATGTAACGAGGAGCCAATTTGCCTTTGATACCGAAACGATGGGTTCCCTTCAGAGGGGTAACCCGAAGGTAAGCCTTCTCGTCAACCTCGAAAGTCATAGCCTTATGTTTTCGGTCACACTAACTCTTTTGACGAGATTGGGCTGTTTTCAACTTTTCATGAACGATGCGAACTTGCTCTTCTGCTTCCTGAATCATATCCGGGCCAAAGAATTGTCTTTCCCCGGTTTCTGACCAGTTAAGGGGTGTTCGACAACGTCGTCCATAGAGAACTTCAAAAGGGGCTTTACCCAAGCTAGATTGATAGCTGTTGTTATAAGCAAATTCGGCAAATGGAAGGCATTTCTCCCACTCCATTCCGAATGAGATAACAGAGGCTCGAAGCATGTCTTCTAAGATCTGGTTGACGCGTTCCACTTGACCACTTGATTGAGGGTGGAAGGCGGTGCTAAAAGAGAGACGGGTTCCCATAGCATTTTGGAAACTTTCCCAAAATCGAGAGGTGAAAAGACTTCCTCGATCCGAGTTAATTTCCAAAGGAACACCATGGAGAGACACTATTCGGGAGATGTATAAGTCTGCCAACTGGCTAGCGGTTATACTCTCACGAACAGGTAAGAAATGGGCTACTTTGGAAAGACGATCGACAACGACGAAGATAGCATTATTCCCTCTCTTGGTCCTGGGAAAACCGGTAATGAAATCCATACCAATTTTATCCCATTTCCATTCAGGAATAGCTAAGGGTTGAAGGGTGCCAGCAGGCCGTTGATGCTCTGCTTTTACACGACGGCAGACGTCGCAATTAGCAATGTACTGAGCAATTTCTCTCTTCATCCTAGTCCACCAGAACCTCTGGCGTAGGTCCTGATACATCTTGGTACTACCGGGATGAATGGTGAGAGGAGATTCATGAGCCTCCTTAAGGATCAACTGCCGTAGATGCTGGTTCTTGGGAACCACTAAACGGTTCTCAAAGTACACAACACCATGATCATTTGTGGAAAAACAACTAGCACCTCCGCTAGCAATGTTCTCCTTGATTTTAGATATTCCCTTATCTCGCTTTTGGGCAGCGATGATTTGATCCGTAAGAGTAGGTTTCGCCACCAAGGTGGAAAGAAATCCTTGAGGAACAATGTGAAGGTTAAGCTTCCGAAATTCCTCATGGAGAAGCGGTTGACTTTGTTGTAACATCAGGTTGTTACAATAAGATTTACGACTTAGCGCATCAGCCATGACGTTGGCTTTCCCTGGGGTGTAAGTTATTCCTAAGTCGAAATCTGTGATCAACTCAACCCAACGTCTTTGCCTGAGATTCAAATCCGGTTGGGTGAAGATATACTTCAGACTTTGGTGATCAGTGAATATTTCGCAACGATTACCGAGAAGGTAATGTCGCTAGGTTTTAAGTGCATAGACTACAGCTGCAAGCTCTAGATCATGAGTAGGATAATTCTCCTCATGTGGGTGCAATTGCCGTGAAGCGTAAGCAATTACGTGTCGATCTTGCATGAGAATGCAACCTAGTCCTTGTCGTGAGGCGTCGCAGTAGATAACAAAGTCCTTAGAGAAGTCTGGCGGTACCAGTACGGGAGCAGAAGTCAGGCGTCTTTTCAGTTCCTGAAAGCTGTGCTCACATTGTGGAGTCCATTCGAACTTTTTATCTTTCTTGAGGAGTTCGGTTAGAGGTTTAGCAACTTTGGAGAAATTTTCGACAAAGCGACAGCAATAGCTCGCTAAGCCCAGAAAACTCCGAACTTGCTTGACCGATTCAGGTGGAGTCCAATTAAGGACGGCTTGAACTCGCTCAGGGTTAACAACAATACCTTTACCAGATATTACATGACCCAGATAGGTCACTTCTGACAACCAGAATTCACATTTAGAAAATTTGGCATAAAGGCGATGCTCTCGAAGTTTCTTCAACACTAGCCTTAGATGTTCGGCATGTTCTTCCTCGCTCTTGGAGTAGATGAGTATATCATCGAGGTAAACCACGACGAATTTATCCAAATACTCCATGAAGATTGAGTTCATTTACCGAGAAAAGGTGGCTGGAGCGTTGGTTAAACCGAAGGACATGATGCTGTACTTGTATTGGCCATAACGAGTAACAAAGGCCGTTTTAGGAATGTCCCCGTTTCTGATTTTGATTTGATGGTAGCCCAACCTCAAATCCATTTTGGAGAAGACTGAGGATCCAGCGAGCTGATCATACAGGTCGTTGATCCTGGGGAGCGGATATTTGTTCTTGATTGTGACCAAATTGACAGGTCGATAATCTACAACCATCCGGTCCGTACCATCCTTCTTCTTGACGAAGAGGACGGGGCAAGCCCACGGAGATGAACTAGGTCGGATGAAACCCTTTTTCAAGGACTCATCGAGTTGTTTCTTAAGCTCGGCTAGTTCTAGTGGTGCCATCTTATAAGGTCTTCTAGCAATCGGAACGGTTCCTGGTATGAGGTCTATTACGAACTCAACATCCCTGTCAGGTGGAACACCTGGCAATTCCTCTGGGAAGACATCCGGGAAGTCACGGACTACCGGAACGTCCTCAAGGTCTGGCAAAAGGGCTGGCGTTAAGAGAATATAATTGTCACTTGGCTAATCGGGTCAAGACATTGACTATCTTCCCCGAAGGATGGGTGAGTTGAACAGTCCTAGAGAAGCAATCAATTTTGGCATGATGAGCTGACATCCAGTCCATACCCAAGATGATATTAATATCTGAAGATTTGAGAGCTATCAAAGATGCAAGGAAAACAAGTCTGTCGACTTGGATTTCATTTCCATAACTTACCCTGGAGGTTTGCCATCTAGAACCGGAAGTAGAAATTTCCATAGTGGATGGCATGTCACAGAATGCGGTGTTATGCAAACGAGCATAGTTCTCGGATATAAATGAATGAGATGCTCCTGTATCGAAAAGAACAGATGCCGGGTGGCAATTAACAAGGAGCGTACCGAGAACGACGTTGGGATCCTCTTGAGCTTCTTCGGCAGAGATACAGTTGACATGTCCACGTGTAGCGGTGGCCGGCTTGGCGTGGAACACTTTACCTGTCGGCTTGCCACGGCCAACAGCTTTAGCAGATTGGTTGGGGTTGGTTTGGGGACACTCACGCATATAGTGGCCAGATTCCCCACACTTGAAGCAAGTCACGGAGCTGGTACGTGGAGAAGCACTGTTGGTTGGACCACCATAGGGCTTGGCTGGTGCAGACTGTTGAACGGGGCGAGGCGCCTGGAAGGATGGCCTCGGTGTGAACCTGGGTGGCAGGGCGGTGTTAGGCACCCACACGCGGCGCTTCTCAGGACCAGCACCGGATGAGGAACCCATGTCACGGCCATGCTTGCGTGTTGCGTCATAATCGGTCTGACCAGTTTCAGCACTGATGGCCTTGTTGACAAGCTTCTGAAAAGATGTGCACTCATGCAGACGGAGGTCGCGGCGAAGCTCAGGACTAAGTCCCTTACGGAACCTTGCTTGCTTCTTAGCATCAGTAGGAACTTCCTCAGTTGCATATCGTGCGAGGTTACCAAACTCCCTGCTGTAAGCATCCACAAAGAGTCGGCCTTGGGTGAAACTGCAAAATTCCTCACGTTTACGGTCCATGAGACCCTCCGGAATGTGATGTTCACGGAAAGCCTCGCTGAATTCAGCCCAAGTAGTGACATGGCCCGCTGGGCGCATAGCTCCATAATTCTCCCACCATAAACTGGCGGGGCCTTCAAGATGATATGCAACAAAGGTGACCTTGTCAGCCTCAGCTACCAGCGCGGAACGCAGTTTGTGAGAAATACTGCGAAGCCAGTCATCAGCGTCGAGAGGCTCGACGGAGTGGTGGAACGTGGGTGGATGTAACTTGATGAAATCACTGAGTGACACCACGTTAGTCCTCTGATGGTGTGCTGTGTTCTGTTCAATACGCTCCAACAAACGGTTGGTCTCCCGCTTGTTTCTTTCGGCTTCCATCATAACCTCGGCTAGGGAAGGAGGATGAGGCAGATTTGCATTCCTGACTTCACTGCCTTCGGCCTGCTCTTGAGGAGCAGGGTTATTGCGCGTGTTGACCATCCTAGGTAAACAAGACAATGATTTAGTCAGAATGATAAGATTCCGACATAGAATACAGAATGTAAGGAGTAACTCGGAATGCAAGATGATCATCCGTATGACATGGTAGATACAGAAACTGCTTCTTTATTCCATCGTCATACACACCATACAAGGTTTAGTACAAGACCAAACAAGGTACTATTACGGTGAAAAGAGGATTACATCTCTTCGGAGGCATCCCAAGCTCCTATACATTATTTTTCTACACCTCCGGAAGGCGGTACAAACTAGGTCATATCCCACGAGTCACGCAGGACGATAGACGACACAGCTAGTACGAACTAGTGATACTACCACTAACTCAGACCGATCCATAGTAGTCCTTGTAGAAGTCACCTCCATAGCCTGGAAGCTCGACATGATCATCCGGGAACAGACGATCTCGCAGAGCTTGTGGACCATAGGGGCTAGGATGAGGTCTTGGACCAACAGACGGTGGCCTGCGGGGACCGCGAGGTGGGGTGATGCCTCCTACATCACGCCAACCCATCACGTCTGGCAGAGCAGATCTCACAGGATAGAGATCACGCATATCCGAATATCCAGCTTGCACCGCCGGTGCAAACCGAGTCAACGTGGCCCAATGGTCAGCACGGGTATTGAAAAGCTCTAGCCTCAAGGCCCGGTTTTCACGGTCCTTATCCTCGAGCATCTCAGCAGTGGTGCGAGTCCGTGAATCCTCCTGAGTGGGGTCAGCATAGATAGCCTGGAGATACCCTTGTGCTCCCGGAAGTGATCCTGGCATATACCGGAAATCAGAGTCCCGAAATAGGCCAGACCTGACTCGCATGATGGTCATCATAGAGTAGGCGGCGTCCTGCACAGCCATCTCAATAGTAACCCCGAGTCCATAGGAGCAGTGAAGGGGCTCGGTGGATCCAGGATAAGATGGAAATATCCTGACAGTGCAGAGATACTGGCTTTGATTAAAGTCTCGGAATTGCTCTTCGACCGTGTACTCAGGATACCAACGGTATCCAGCCTCAGTCATTACCCTGACCAACATGGCGGTATGGCCGGGTACATCTAGGCATCGAGTCAGGCGAACCACTTGATTAAGGTCGTGAGTGGCCATCTGAAAGCACAACCATAATGCAAAGACATTAGAATTTCTAGCAAAATTTCGGCAGCATAACAGCTGTAAATGCTCAAGAAGGATTTTGAGACATTTGACAAAGGATTTCATACACACTCAACATCATCATATCAAAGTTCTGAGTCCATCCTAACAACATGATGTGGTAGTAGAACTGTACTAGGCTTGTATCCATCAAACCTATAAGGTACTACTGATTAGTAACACGTGATCCTGATAGAGAGAAAAGATCCTAATTCCTTAACCCCCGGTGGAAGAATAGACTGACTCAGATCAGAATGTCATAAGATAAGGAGTAAAAGAACCTTACGTTCCAACCCACAAACAATTCCCCTACATATAACTAAAGAATTTCTAGACTTAACATCGACCAGTTTGGCTTGGAGAACCTACAGGCAGTCCGGCTCTGATACCAACGCTGTCAGGACCCCGACTCGATGCCACATAGGTCTAGCATGTAACACCTCATATCACTTTGTGGCCTCACGCACGGTATTCCCACGGGTGTCGCCTTACCTTTGCCCGGGACCGTTTGCACCTTTTGGCACACGTATATGATAGTGTCGCTAGCACCCATATGATAAGGAGCCCGGGCTGACATGGCTAGTCATAAACCCAAAGTGGCACAGACTTACAGGGACAGGCATCCATGACCCAGCAACGAACGTGTCGGTCATCAGCAAGTGGGTCCAGGCTGTAGCACTGGGCTAGCAGGACTCTGGTACTCAATGCGTGACATTTCCCCGAAGGGACAGACACAGGAACGAAGAAGGACACATGCCGGCCAGCCTAAGTGTTCCAGAGCAGTAGCAAGCTACCATGGCTCAGCGGTAACACTAGGAGACATTTCCCGGTAAGAGAGGCTACTAAAGATAAACAACTAGATAGTCAGATCCCACACATACCAAGCATTTCAATAACATACACACAATATGCTCGATATGTGCAAATACAACATGGCATCACAACATGACTCTACGACACAAGTACTTTATCTAAGGCTCAGAGAGCCATACATAACATACACATAGGTACGGGTCACACGACCCAGCATTCAAGTCATACAGTCATACAAACCAGCAGCGGAAGTAACTTGTCTGAGTACAGACAACTAGTAAAATAAAAGAGGCTTGGAAAGCCTAGCTATACTACGTGGTCCTTCACAAGCTCAGGATCACCACCTGGGCCTTAGCCTACTCATTGATGTCAACGTCTACGAAGAACCCATCAGAAGGGGTTGCAGCGTCTTCTGTAAAAATGTAAATTATAGAAACATGAGTACAAAGGTACTCAGCAAGACTTACATCAGATCCTACATACATGCACATTATCAAGAAGGGTTGGTGGAGTTGTTGCAGCAAGCCAGCTTTGACTCTTGGCTAGGCTATCCTACGAGATTCCAACTTGAAATGGTTTTGCGTACACGAGTCCACTACTCACCACTTCAATACACTACCGAGGATCCACCTCCGTCTTCCTACGGAAGGGCCATCCTCGGCACTCACACTTATCTTGAGGCTTTTAGTAGTTTCCATTTACTTGTCTATGAACTGTATAGGCAACCAAGTAGTCCTTTACCGCGGACGCGGCTATTCGAATAGATCATGTTAACCCTGCAGGGGTGTACTTCTTCATACATGTTTCCACCACTTAGCGTCTGCACATGACATGTGCTCGGCAGACTTCAAGCGAAAGCCGACGTGGGTGTAGACCACGACCTACCTAAACACCTAAGTCTCTAGTCCAGGTTTACCGCCTATTCGGGTTCCATCCACGAGGAGATCCGGCCGGAGTTTCGCTCACAGCCCCAAATGATGTGAACAGGGTTCCGTGACACCAAACGGGTGCCCGGTTTACCCGGCCACGTACCTACCGCATCACAGCCCACCCCTACGGTCAGCGCTGTCCACGGCCTCCAGTAGGCTACAAACACCAGAAACTACTTGCAACTCCTGGACAGAGGACTAGGGTGAATAAGAAGTCGAGCGGGGTCATATTTCAGGGCCCAATGCATGGTAGTAGCTGTATCTTAAATCACACATACAGATCTCAGTGCTTAAGGTCGGCTTCAATGAAACAACCCACCATGTACTCCTACATGGCCTTTCATCGATACCTTTACCAAATCATGTTCACCACACCACTCTCATCACCGACATAAACATTTCACTCTAGTCCATCACCCAGATGAACCAGACCTGACACGACTCTAAGCATAGCAGGCATAGCAAGGTAGGAACAACACATACATATGGCTCAATCAACTCCTGCACATGCTAGTGGGTTTCATCTAGTTACTGTGGCAATGACAGGTCATGCAGAGGAAGTGGGTTCAACTACCGTAGCACACAGCAGTTTGAAACGCGTTGTCTTAATGCAGTAAAAGAGAGCAGGAGCGAGAACATGGGATTGTATCGATATGATCAAATGGTTGGTTGCTTGCCTGATGGTTCGATGCACTGATACGGTTCTTCGTTAGGGTAATCACGGTACTCCTCGGAGGCAGAACCTGCCGCAAAGAATACCGATACACAACTATCACCAAACAATGTGCAACAATATGATGCATGCATGAAACATGGCAATATGAGTGTGTTGGGCTAATGCAACTAAGACTAGAGGGGTTTGAACCAATTTGAATCAAAGATTCAAATTTCAAACTCACACATGCCCCTTTAAAGTGTTTTTCCTTGTTCTGCACTAAACATCAAGTTAACTTGTTTAATCATGCATGAAAATAGTACATATAGATAGATTGGATTTTTCTGATCATTTTTCATATATAATTTGTCTGATTTGGAGTTACAGAATAAAAGTTATGAATTTTTGAAGTTTAAACTATATTCTGGAATTTCCTATATTAGATTAAATCCAGAAAATCAATTACTGCGTCAGCCTGACGTCAGTGTGACATCAGCAGGTCAACGGGACACGGTTCGGGTCAAACCTGACAGTGGGTCCCGCGTGTCAGGGTGATTAGCTAAACTAAAATTAATTAAAACTAATCCTAATTAGTTAACAGGGCTAGGCCCCACCTGTCATTGACTCAGGAGAGTCAACCAGGGCCCACCCGTGGTCAAACCCGGGTCGGCTGCACCGGCGTTTAGCCGCCGGCGAGCCCGACGCGGCGGCGGAAGTGGTTTTGGCCGTTCCGGCCACCAAATGGGTCGCGGAGGCCATCGGAGTGGAGCTGAGGACGAGCCGCAGCTCTTGGTGGAGTCCGTTGGGGTCGGGGTGGCCGGAGTTGGCGCTGGCGACGACTTTGGCGGCCACCGGAGTTCGGCCAAAGTCGAACTTGTCGCTAGGGGGGTCGGTGAGGTGCGGGGAGTAGCTAGTTAGGTGCTACGTGACGCGGTGAGCATGATGGACACCGTGGAGTGGTCGGAGGGTGACCGGGAGCACGTCGGCGACGAGCTCCGCGGCGGTGGGTGCGGTTGAGCTCCGGGAGGTCACTACACAGCTCGGGAGCAAGAAAGGAAGGGAGGGGAAGATGGCTAAGCTCACGGGGAGTTCGACGAAGCACTTGGTGCGGCCGGGGACGGGCCGGAGCGACGTCGGCGTTGAAGGGGATCTCCGGCGACGGCGATTCGGGCGAGGTCGTTGCGGTGGACTCGGGCGTTGCGAGCGCTCAGGGCTCGGCTTGCTCGATGAAGTGGACAGCGGCGGAGCTCCTGGACACGACGTGAGGACGCATGGGCGGCGGGGAGCGCGGCTACGACGTGGGCACGGTGGCGGTAGCATCGGCCATGGCTGGGGGGCGCGAGGGGGAGGAGCTGGAGAGGAGAGGGGGTGTCTGGGGGGTTCGGGGAAGAGAGGGGGAGCGATCCACGACGTCACCGGGCGAGGGGAGCGGCGAGGCGGCGAGCAGGTGCGTGGCGCGCGCTGCGGTCGCCGTCGGGCACCTGCCTGCCTGCCTGGCCGGCAAGCAGCTCGCTGGAGCGGCGCTGGGCTGGGCCGGCAGGTGGGCCGGGTGCTAGGCGCCAGGTAAGTTTTTCTATTTTTTCCTGTTTTCTGTTTTTTTAATACTTCTGCAACTTTGTTGATTTATTAAAAATACTTAGGAAACTCCTAAAATCACCAAACTACTCCTGGTCCATAGTTGGATTATTTCCAACATGAAACATTTTAGTTTGGAGATATTTGGGCATCTGAATATTTTATATAATTTTAAATGCCCAAATTCAAATATCTATGATTTAATTCAAAGACCCTAGGATGACCTAGGAAAATGTGCATCACTTTTGTCAGGGGTTCTGAACCAGGACAAAAATGATGGGCATTTTAGAAGGGCATTTCAGGTTCATTGAAAAAGTTTTTAGTAAACCCTAGTTGGTTTCAGAGGGGGCTAGGGGTTCTGTCATCCCCATTTCAGGTTTCTGATGAAAGAATAAACATGATGCAACACTCTAATGCATGACTAGCTAGGGTGTGACAGATTTCGACCGAAATCAACTCATCTTTTCAGTGGCACTCTTGGTTTTCCAAGTTGAGGCCTGGTTCAATCTTTCCTTTCCGAAGCATGCATATGCATTGCACATCACATCCCGCATATCATGCCATGTTTTGCATCATGTTGCTTGCGCATTGTACCAAGGTTGATCGTGGTTTCCTTTGCTTGTGTCTTGCTTTTGGTAGAGCCGGGAGACGAGTATGTGATCGAGGAACCCGTTGAGATCGCTTACGAGGATCAATCTTACGTCAACTCGGAGAACTTTGTAGGCAAGATGACCATACCCTTGAAATGACTTCTATCTTTTCCTTCTAGATGCTCCCTCTTTTGATATGCCTATGCTAGGATACCTACCACATGCTTTACCATGCCTCCCATATTGCCATGTCAAATCTCTAACCCACCTTGTCCTAGCAAACCGTTGTTTGGCTATGTTACCACTTTGCTCAGCCCCTCTTATAGCGTTGTTAGTTGTAGGTGAAGAGTGGAGTTTGTTCCTTGTTGGAATATGTTTATTGTTGGGATATCACTATTATATCTTGTCTACTTGAATGCATCTATATACTTGGTAAAGGGTGGAATGCTCGGCCTTATGCCTGGTGTTTTGTTGCACTCTTGCCGCCCTGGTTTCCGTCATACCGGTGTTATGTTCCTTGATTTTGCGTTCCTTACGCGGTTGGGTTATAATGGGAACCCCTTGACAATTCCCCTTGAATAAAACTCCTCCAGCAAGGCCCAACCTTGGTTTTACCTTTTGCCACCTAGCCTTTTTCCCTTGGGTTTCGCGGACTCAAGGGTCATCTTTATTTTAACCCCCCCGGGCCAGTGCTTCTCTAAGTGTTGGTCCAACCTGGGCGATGTCCAGCGCCCCCTGGGCAACCAGGGTCTATGCCAACTCGACGTCTTGCCCATCCGGTGTGCCCTGAGAACGATATATGTGCAACTCCTATCGGGAGTTGTCGGCACATTCAGGTGGCTTTGCTGGTTTAGTTTTACCATTGTTGAGATGTCTTGTAACCGGGATTCCGAGTCTGATCGGGCCGTCCTGGGAGAAGGAATATCCTTCATTGACCGTGACAACTTGTGATGGGCTAAGTTGGGACACCCCTGTAGGGATTTGAACTTTCGAAAGCCGTGCCCGCGGTTATGGGCAGATGGGAATTTGTTAATGTCCGGTTGTAGAACACTTGGAACTTAACTTAATTAAAATGGATCAACAACGTGTGTAGCCGTGATGGTCTCTTTTCGGCGGAGTCCGGGAAGAGAACACGGTCTCGAGTTATGCTTGAGCGTAAGTAGTCTAGGATCACTTCTTGATCATAGATTCTTGAACGTGCTTCACCTTCTCTTCTCGCTCTCTTTTGCGTATGTTAGCCACCATATATGCTAGTGTTTGCTGTAGATCCACCTCATACCTTTTACCTACCTATAAGCTTAAATAGTGTTGATCGCGAGGGTGTGAGATTGCTGAGTCCCCGTGACTCATAGATTACTTCCAAAACCAGATGCAGGTGCCGATGATACCATTCCAAGAGATGCGACTGAACTCAAGTGGGAGTTCGATGAGGACTCAGGACGATACTACGTTTCCTTTCCAGATGATTAGTAGTGGTGCCCAGTTGGGGCCATCTGGGACATTATGCATTTGGGGTTGTCTTTATTTTGGTTCCGTAGTCGGACCTTGATTGTATAAGGATGTTTGTAATGCTATATTTATGTATTATCTGACATGGCGATTGTTAGCCAACTATGTACCTCTTTTCTTATTCAGTATATGGGATGTGTAAAGGTTACCCCTCTTGCGACATTGCCTACAATGCAGTTATGCCTCTAAGTCGTGCTCCTACACGTGGGAGATATAGCCACATCGTGGGTGTTACAAGTTGGTAATCAGAGCCTTCCCCGACTTAGGAGCCCCCTGCTTGATCGAATCGTTGGCGTTGTTCAGTCTAGAAAAATGTTTTGAGTCTTTTAGGATTATATATATCGGAGAGTAGGATTCTTTTTACTCCTCAGTCCCTTCGTTGCTCTGGTGAGGCATCCTGACGTAGAGTTTCGACTCTTCTCTTCTCAAATTTCACTAATTTTTTTTAGGATCATGCTGGTAACTTTGAATTGTTCTAATGGTTTCGTGACGAGAACATTGTTCTTGGTGCTTCCTGACATTTAGGGGTTGTGACAGTGTCCCGGGGAGTTGAGCTCCGAGGGGTTGTCGTCACAATTTTATCGTTGCAGTTCTGAAATACCTGAGTTTCACTAACATCGAAAATATCTTTTATGCAGTTGTTGGTGAGATAACCTCGACGCCACCCAGTACTGGGGCGGGAGCTCGGGAGTATTGCCATAACTCGTATAACGGATGCTTTCCCAAGGTTGAGGTAAATGATTTCCGAAGGTTTCTTGGTTGTGTATTGAAGGATGGATACAGCTGGATGTAGGATTTGCTAGATTTGGGTGAGATATTATGCTTCCCCTGTATCCCCAACACCTGATTGCATAACCGGAAAATTTCGGGAGTTTCATAGGTGGGAATTCATGTAGATATAGTATTTCTTACGCGGATATTTGGTTTGTGATTGGGTAATCCTCACCAAGTGTTTGTTCATGTCCATACCTTGTTGTTTTATTCATCTACCTCTATATAAGTGGCTTCCCAATTTATTGAAGTGTGACCATTTAATTTGGAGTTCATTTGTTCATTCTTGTTCAAATGTTAAGACTATATGTTGCAATTTCGATGCATTTGATTCAGCTTGAATATATATCTTTCAAGATGCTAACGGATGTCACCCTCTTTAGAATGCCTCCTCCAACGCGTCTGAATCCGGATCCGCCGCCACCACCTCCACCTCCGGAGGCATGGCAAGCTGTGGTGGCCGCTACCAACGCCAACATGCAGATGCTTATGCAACTCTTGCAAGAGGGCAACCAAGGAAATCAAGGCAATGGCAACAATCAAAATCAGTTTGCTACACTCAACCAGTTCCTGGCAAACCAGCCAAAGACCTCCAGTAACTGTGTCGAGGCCATAGACTCTGATGATTGGCTCGTGGATATCTGCAAACATTTCGAGTGCAGCAACGTCAGGCCTGAGGACTTTGTCAAGTTTTCCTCGTTCCAACTCAAAGACCAAGATGTAGAGTGGTATCAACAATACAAAGATTCTAGAGGAGGTCGTGTGATTACCTGGGATGAATTCTGCCAAGACTTCAGAGCTCACCACATTCCTCAGAGTGTTGTTGAGAGCAAGCGTGATGAGTTCCGCAATCTGAAGCAAGGCAGCTTGTCTTTTTACCAATACAACATCATGTTCTAGAAGCTCGCTCATTTCACTAAGCAAGACGTCCCTGATGAGAAGAGCATGATTTATCAGTTCAGAGGTGGCCTCAGAGAAGATCTGCAACTAGCTCTTGTGCTTTTTGAGCCGAGAAAGTATGATGAATTCTACAACATGGCACTGAAGCAAGAGACTGCTTAGCTCAAGTGCGATGCTTCTAAGAAGAGAGTCAGGGATGCAACTCCTTCTTCCTCAACTCAAGTGTTAGCTAAGCAGCAAAAGTATTGGTTGCCTCCTCCTACTCCGTTCCACCATCCTTATCAGCAGAAGAGCAAAGGTGGCAATGGATCTTCCAACCCACCCAACCCAGGCTTTCAGAACAAGACTTCGTCTCATGCTCCAAGATCAAGTGCTCCGTGTCACTGTCCGCTTTTAGAGGTCACGTGCAACAAGTGTCAGCAGAAGGGTCAGTATGCAAACAAATGCTTCAACCAGAGGCGTCTTCCGCCTCCTCCTCCTCCTGTGAGATCTGCCAGCACCGCAGTGGTCAAGCATAATCCCAAGTCTGCAAAGATCAACATGATGAACGCAGCTCAGGTAGAGGACTCTTCAGAAGTGATCATGGGTAACCTTCCTATTAATGATAGTCCTGCAAGAGTTCTTTTTGATGCTGGTGCATCTTTGTCATTCATATCGAAGCCTTTTGCATCCATGCACGATTTGCATACTGTCAATTTGCCTAAGCCGTAGCGGTTTCCTCTCCGGGTTTGTTCATGAACACCAAAATGATGGCTACGGATGTTTCTATCACGTTGGGCGACTATAAGTTTCTATCTTCTCCAATGCTCCTTGGTAACTCAGATATTGATCTTATTCTCGGCATGGACTGGCTTTCTAAGAACAAGGCTCAGCTTGATTGTGCTGTCAGGCAGATTCAATTGACACACTCGTCTGAGGATGTGATTGTGTTTGTCGCTCGTGATGATACCATTCGACTGTTTTCTCTTAATGAGAAGGGCGAGTTGGATGCCATCTCTCAGATTCCAGTCGTTTGTGAATATCAAGACGTCTTTCCAGAAGAGCTTCCAGGAATGCATCCTCACCGGCCAGTTGAATTCGTTATCGATCTTGAGCCTGGCATGGAACCTGTTTGCAAACGTCCTTACAAGCTTGGACCTGAAGAGTTGAAGGAGCTGAAGAAACAACTCGATATTCAAGAGCGTATGGGTCTCATCCGACCAAGTTCTTCTCCTTGGGGTTGTGGTGTTCTTTTTGTCAAGAAGAAGGATAGAACGGACCGTCTTTGTGTCGACTACCGTCCATTGAACAAGAAGACCATAAAGAACAAGTACCCACTGGCCAACATCAATGAGCTTTTCGAACAACTCAAAGGTGCTCAAGTATTCTCCAAGCTTGACCTCCGTATGGGCTATCACTAGATTCGCATTCATGAACAAGACATCCCCAAGAATGCATTCAAAACAAGCTATGGTTCATATGAATACACTGTCATGTCTTTCAGCCTTGTCAGTGCTCCTCCAACTTTCTCTCACATGATGAACTTCATCTTCAACCCCTACACAAATGACTTCGTCTTGGTCTATCTCGATGACATTTTGGTCTTTTCCAAGAACAAGGAGGATCATGCCAAGCACTTGAGATTGGTGCTGGACAAACTCAGAGAACATCAGTTCTATGCGAAGTTTTAAAAGTGCGAGTTTTGGCTCGATGAGGTTCTCTACCTTGGGCATATCATCTCTGCCAAGGGCATAGCTGTTAATCCTGAGAAGGTGTCTGCAATTGTGAATTGGGAACTGCCTCAGAATATGAAGCAACTCTGCAGTTTCCTTGGGCTCGCAAGCTATTGTCGAAGGTTCGTTGAGAATTTCTCAAAGATCGCGAAGCCTCTTTCCAACCTCCTCCAGAAGCATGTGAAGTATGTCTGGTCACCTGAATGTGACATCGCTTTCAACACCCTCAAAGAGAAGTTAGTCACAGCTCTAGTTCTAACTCCTCCTGATGAATCCAAACCGTTTGAGGTGTCTGTGATGCTTCCTTGCAAGGTCTCGGTGATGTGTTAATGCAAGAGAAGAAAGTTGTGGACAATACCTCTCGCCAGTTGAAGCCCAACGAAAAGAACTACCCCAGTCATGACCTCGAGTTGGCGGCAGTTGTCCATGCTCTTTTAACATGGAGACATCTCTTGTTGGGAAGGAAAGTGGACATCTTCACTGATCATAAGAGCCTCAAGTACATCTTCACTCAGCCCAACCTCAACCTCAGGCAGACTCGTTGGGTCGAGATGATTCAATAGTATAATCCAAGTATCGAATATACTCCAGGCAAGGCCAATGTAATTGCTGACGCATTGAGCAGGAAGGCTTACTGCAAAAGTTTGATTATCAAGGCATATCAACCAGAGCTTTGTGAAGCTTTCCGCAAACTTAATCTCCAAGTTGTTCCTCAAGGATTCCTTGCAAACCTCCAAGTCTCTCCTACTTTGGAAGATCAGATTCATGGGGGCTCAACTTCTTGATGCTATGGGGAAGAATGTGAAGATTGGGATTGCCAAGAGCCAACCCAAGTATAAGTGCTATCGTCTTGATGACAAGGATACTCTATTCTTCGAGGATCACATTGTTGTTCCTAAGGGTGACCTTCGTAAAGTCATTTTGAACGAGGCTCACAATTCACTCCTTTCTATTCACCCTGGAAGTACAAAGATGTACCATGAGCTCAAGCAGTCGTATTGGTGGACTCGAATGAAGCGTGAGATTGCTCAGTTCATGAATGAATGTGATGTCTGCAGAAGAGTGAAAGCAGAACACCAACGACCAGCTGGTCTCCTCCAACCTCTTGCAATTCCAGAATGGAAGTTTGACCATATTGAGATGGACTTCGTGACAGGATTTCCAAAGTCCAAGCATGGCAATGATGCTATCTTCGTCGTCATCGACAAGCTCACTAAAGTGGCTCTTTTTCTTCCTATCAAAGAATCTATCACAATAGCTCAGTTGGCAGAGCTATATACCTCCAGGATTGTCTCTCTGCACGGCATTCTGCAGTTGATATCTTCAGATCGTGGAAGCATATTTACCTCTAAGTTCTGGGATTCTTTTCAGAAGGCCATGGGCACCAACATTTGGTTCAGCACAACCTTTCATCCTCAAACTAGTGGCCAAGTCGAGCGAGTCAATAAAATTCTTTAATATACGCTCAAGGCATGTGTCATTTCTTTCGGCATGAAGTGGGAAGATTGTCTTCCATATGCCGAGTTCTCCTACAACAACAGCTTCCAAGCGAGTTCGGGCAAGGCCCCATTCGAGATTCTCTATGATAGAAAGTGTCGTACTCCTCTTAACTGGTCAGTGACTGGTGAATGCCAACTTCTTGGCAATGACTTGATCACAGAGGCTGAAGAAATGTGCAAAGTCATTCATGAAAATCTCAAAGCCGCGCAATCGCGACAGAAGAGTTACTATGATAGCAAGCATCGTGACTTGGCTTTCGAGATCGGAGACCATGTTTACCTCCGCGTCTCTCCAATGAAAGGTACTCGTCGCTTCGGTATCAAAGGGAAGCTTGCCCCTAGATACGTGGGTCCTTTCAAGAACATTGGCTAAAGAGGTGCTCTCGCCTATCAACTTGAGCTTCCATGAAACTTTGCAAACGTGCACGACGTGTTTCGCGTGTCTCAGCTCCGCAAGTGTTTCAAGAGTCCTAACCGCACCATCAACTTAGAAGAGATTGATCTCCAAGAAGACCTTTCTTATCATGAGCATCCCGTTGCTATTCTTGAAGAAACTGAGCGCAAGACTCGCAACAAGTCAATTAAATTCCTGAAAGTGAAGTGGTCACATCATTCTGACCGTGAAGCCACCTGGGAACACGAGGATCACCTCCGTTCCGAATACCCGGAGGTTTTCTAGTCCTAGATCTCGGGACGAGATCCTTTCGTAGTGGTGGAGTGTTGTAACGCCCCGTATGTAATTTGCCATATTTGTATTCCAACTCTTGCCATTTTCGGCACTATGTTATGATATTCCCTCGTGGTTGGGTTTTGTCTTCATTTTGCTTTTGTCCATGTCATGCATCTCTTATCATGTCATCATGTGCATCGCATTTGCATACGTGTTCATCTCATGCATCTGAGCATTTTCCCCGTTGTCCGTTTTGCATTCCGGCACTCCTATGTCCTCCGGCATCCCCTTTTGCTTCTTTTCGTGTGTGGGTGTTAAACATTATCGGATTGGACCGTTAATTTCCAAGAGGCCTTGGTATACTACCGGTAGACCGCCTATCAAGTTTCGTGCCATTTGGACTTCGTTTGATACTCTAACGGTTAACCGAGGAACCGGAAAGGCCTCGTGTGTGTTGCAGCCCAACACCTCTCCAAAGTGGCCCAAAACCCACCTAAACGCCCTCCATCATCTCGATTGTTCGATCATGACCGCGTGGCCGAAAACCGTGCTCAATTTGGAATCTCCTAACTCCTTCTATGTATAAATAGGTGCCTCCCCCAAAAAATTCTGGATCAAACCCTATCCTCTTCCTCCTCCCGCCGCCGGACGCGTCCGGATCGGGCCAGACACGTCCGCACCACCGCGTCGCCGCCACGTGTCGCCTCCTCACTCGCCGAGCCATGAGCCCCACATCGACGCGCCTCCCCGCCGCCCGGCCCGCCGAGGCCCGTAGCGGGCCCCCACGGGCCCAGTCGCCGCCACCCGCACCCAGCTGCGCCCGCGAGCGCGCGCCGCCTCCCGCCTCGCCGCCATTCGCCTCCTTTGCTGCCGGCCACCGCCGCCATCGCCGGCCGCCACCAGCTCACCGGGTCGCCGCTCCCCGTCCGTCGCGACCGCCGCCCTCGCCGCCGTTGGAGCCGCCGCCCGCCGCCAGATCTGATCGGGGGACGGCCGGATCTGCCCCCCTCCAGCCTTCCTCTCATCGGAGCAAGCACTTCCCTCGCCGGAGTTTGACCTCGGTTCGCGCGCCCACGAAGAATCCTAGATCCGGAGGGTAAAATTTTCACTTAGTCCCCCAGTTTTCAGTATATTTAGGCATCTTCATCATGCCATATCTCATCATGCGTATATCCGTTTTGGACGTGTAGCATATCAAATTGTTCGTCTAGATGTGCACTTCATTTCATTCCATTGCACCAAGTTCATTTCAGTTCATCTTGGTGCCCTAAATGTTGTTGCAAGAGTGCTATGTAATGTTAGTGTCTGTTTCTTAACAGATTATGGACATTTGTCATTTTTGCCATGTTTAATGTGTGCCTCCTATGAACTTGAGCCCTACATGTGTTTTGGGCTATGCCATGCCATCTTTACAGGGGTGTATGCCATGTATTTTTGTGATCATTGTGGTGACTAGCACAAGCATGCAAAGTAGCTCTCGTGATGTTGCTGATTTCAGGGACTTGGAATTCTTCCAAGTCATTCCCCTGATGATATTTTTATGCCATGTATTCTTGTTGCTACAGAGTGATCCATGCCCCTTTTGAGCAAGTTCAATAAGGATGATTTTGAGATATTGTTATGTTCTATCCATCCATATCTTTGTTTGCAATTATGGAGCACCCTAGCATGACTCAATCTTGCTCTACTTTTGCTATAAAATGTTCCTGGCAGATTGTTTACATGTTAATCAATTTTGCTGAGGTTGTTGTAGTTGATCCATGCATGCTATGTGTTTTTTCTTGCCATGGTTTGCTTATTGATCATGTCTTCTTGCTGGGTGTATGCTTAGTTTGTCATGCAATGCCTTGTGGTGAGTGCATCGAGCTCGCAAACATGCCTATGTAACTCTGTTTTTGCCATGTCCAGTTTTCTGCTAAGTCTGAATCTATTAACGAAACGTGCTATGTTTAGATGGGTGCCATTGTATTTTCTGATCCCCTTTGGCTTATGGTCAGTAAGGGACTTCTCTTATATGCTTTGAGTAGTATCATTCCATGCCTTGATTTGCCATGATATGTTCCTGTAGCATGTTGTAATCTTGCTCTAAACATTGCTTCGTGATGTTAAATCCTGACATGTTATTATTTTTCACCAAGTCTGTGAACCTGATATCTTTTGCACTTTTGTCACGCTTATTTGAACCTGCTATTGAGTGATTTAGCCGTAGCTCAGTGTTCATCTTTTGTGAAGCATCTTGAGTGGATCACTGCCATGTGCATTGTTGCTATGTTAGAGTGCAGTAGCTTATTTGTCTTGATGCATTTAGATGGCATCATGCTGTTAATCGCAGCTTAGTGCCATTATTGTTTTGCTTGCCATTTGCAAACCGTGCATCTGATTCCGGTGATCTTTATATCAATTTTGACCGAAATAAACTCATCTTTCCAGAGGCACTCTTGGTTTTACAAGTTGAGGCCTGGTTCAATCTTTCCTTTCCGAAGCATGCATATGCATTGCACATCACATCCCGCATATCATGCCATGTTTTGCATCATGTTGCTTGTGCATTGCACCGTGGTTGATCGTGGTTCCCTTTGCTTGTGTCTTGCTATGGGTAGAGCCGGGAGACGAGTACGTGATCAAGTAACCCGTTGAGATCACTTACGAGGATCAATCTTACGTCAACTCGGAGAACATTGCAGGCAAGATGACCATACCCTCGAAATCACTTCTATCTTTGCTAGCTAGATACTCGCTCTTTTGCTATGACTATGCTAAAATACCTACCACATGCTTTACCATGCCTCCCATATTGCCATGTCAACCCTCTAACGCAGCTTGTCCTAGCAAACCATTGTTTGGCTATGTTACCGCTTTGCTCAGCCCCTCTTATAGCATTGTTAGTTGCAGGTGAAGATTGGAGTTTGTTCCTTGTTGGAACATGTTTATTGTTGGGATATCACTATTATATCTTGTCTACTTGAATGCATCTATATACTTGGTAAAGGGTGGAAGGCTCGTCCTTATGCCTGGTGTTTTGTTCCACTCTTGCCACCCTAGTTTCTGTCATACCAGTGTTATGTTCCTTGATTTTGCGTTCCTTACGCGATTAGGTTATAATGGGAACCCCTTGATAGTTTGCCTTGAATAAAACTCCTCCAACAAGGCCCAACCTTGGTTTTACCTTTTGCCACCTAGCCTTTTTCCCTTGGGTTTCGGGGACTCAAGGGTCATCTTTATTTTAACCCCCCGAGCCAGTGCTTCTCTAAGTATTGGTCCAACCTGGGCGATGTCCGGCGCCCCCTGGGCAACCAGGGTCTATGCCAACCCGACATCTTGCCCATCCGGTGTGCCCTAAGAACGAGATATGTGCAGCTCCTATCGGGATTTTTCGGCACATTCGGGTGGCTTTGCTGGGTAGTTTTACCATTGTTGAGATGTCTTGTAACCGGGATTCCGAGTCTGATCGGGCCGTCCTGGGAGAAGGAATATCCTTCGTTGACCGTGAGAGCTTGTGATGGACTAAGTTGGGACACCCCTGCGGGGATTTGAACTTCCGAAAGCCGTGCCCGCGGTTATGGGCAGATGGGAAATTGTTAATGTCCGGTTGTAGAAAACTTGAAACTTAACTTAATTAAAATGGATCAACAGCATGTGTAGCCGTGATGGTCTCTTTTCGGCGGAGTCCGGGAAGAGAACACGGTCTTGAGTTATGCTCGAGCATAAGTAGTCTAGGATCACTTCTTGATCATAGATTCTCGAACGTGCTTTGCCTTCTCTTCTCGCTCTCTTTTGTGTATGTTGGCCACCATATATGCTAGTGTTTGCTGCAGCTCCACCTCATACCTTTTACCTACCCATAAGCTTAAATAGTCTTGATCGCCAGGGTGTGAGATTGCTGAGTCCCCGTGACTCGCAGATTACTTCCAAAACCAGATGCAGGTGCCGATGATACCATTCCAGGAGATGCGACTGAACTCAAGTGGGAGTTCGATGAGGACTCAGGACGATACTACGTTTCCTTTCCAGACGATTAGTAGTGGAGCCTAGTTGGGGAGATCAGGGACATTATGCATCAGGGGTTGTATTTATTTTGGTTCCGTAGTCGGACCTTGATTGTATCCGGATGTTTGTAATGCTAGATTTATGTATTGTGTGACGTTGCGATTGTAAGCCAACTATGTACCTCTTTTCTTATTCAGTACATGGGATGTGTAAAGATTACCCCTCTTGCGACATTGCCTACAATGCAGTTATGCCTCTAAGTCGTGCTCCGACACGTGGAAGATATAGCCGCATCATGGGTGTTACAGGTGCTCTGAGGTGTTTTGGACGAGGAGATCCTCACCGCTCTTGGCCACCTACTGGAGTACCTAACATGCTCTAAGGCTATGTGTTGGTATGGTATCCGTTGTACTATCAATTTAGCAGGGCCCGTTAAGCCATCCCTCCAATACGGTTCCACGCCATGTAGTGGGATTTTGCTTCTTTGTAATTGAGTCGGGTGACTTATGAGAGTGCATCCTTTTAGTTCGGACTGGGGGTTTTGTTAGAGCCGGATTATCCCAAAATTTTGTTTGGGTTTTACAGGCGCTTTGCATCGCACAGTACTTCCGTACTATGGCCGCCAGGTCAGCGAAGTGCGCTATGTCACGGCGACTTATGGCGTTGAGGATTCCCTTGTCTGTGCAATTGTTGCAAAAGAATGAAATTGTGTCTTCCTCGTGACAGTCCTTGACCTTGTTCATTACAAGGAGGAATCTGGCCCAATAGTGATGTACTGTCTCTTGGGGCTCTTGCCTAATGTGGGAAAGATCATTTTTATCTGGGTGGGTGGGTGGATATAAGTCCGGACCTTGACCCAATCTGAGACCTCGGGGCGGGGGAGTTTCCGATCTTGGAAGTTCGGGCTTCGGTATGTTGCCCCGCAGGTTCGATATGTAGCCTGATTCTAGGTTCAGGGTTAGGGCGATGTCCTCCCATGGGCGGGTATCTGGCTCGGAGAGCTCGGGAATCCGGACATAGTTCGTCCTTAGGATAGAGGGAGAATCGCCGCATTGCTCCTCCACCACCGCTATCTGATGGGTGACCGGTGGAGAGTTAATTTCCCTTTGGTCGGGTTTAAGCCCAATCCGATCGTAGCCGTAGCGACTCCCAGAGCGGTGATGTGATCCAAGATCTCGTTCAAAGAGGAGAGCTCCATTGGATCTATCTGCTCGGTGAATTTCGAGCCGATGTGGAGGCTATTTTCGATGACCCGAGAAGTCATCATCGGCGCAACGGCCGAGCGGGCGGTCATGATGAAGCCGCCTAGTTGGAGAGTTTGGCCTACAGCCAGGGCTCCCCCAGAGGTGATGTTGTCCTTGACAACGAGACGAGCCATCCTTCCCTATGATGACGACATAGTGGAACTCTCAATGAAAGCACCAATGTCGGTGTCAAAACCGGCGGATCTCGGGTAGGGGTCCCGAACTGTGCGTCTAAGGCAGATGGTAACAGGAGGCAAGGGACATGATGTTTACCCACATTCGAGCCCTCTTGATCGAGGTAATACACTACATCATGCTTGATTGATATTGATTATATGAGTATTACAAGAGTTGATCTACCACAATATCGTAGAGGCTAAACCCTAGAAGCTAGCCTATGGTATAATTGTCTGTTGTCCTACGGACTAAACCCTCCGGTTTATACAGACATCGGAGGGGGCTAGGGTTACACAGAGTTGGTTACAAGGGAGGAGATCAACATATCCGTATTTCCAAGCTTGCCTTCCACGCCAAGGAAAGTCCCATCTGGACACGGGACGAAGTCTTCAATCTTGTATCTTCATAGTCCAACAGTCCGGCCAAAGGATATAGTCTGGCTGTCCGGAGACCCCCTAATCTAGGACTCCCTCAGAGGGAAATTTGCTACTATCCTACAAACCTCTGCACTTGGAGGCCCAACAACGTCTAAAAGAAGAAGGTTGTGTAGTAGACATCATCCACCATCTCATCGAAAGATGGGACACCTTTTCCTCTATCAAGTGGTATCAGATTTTCAGGTTGATCAGTGAGATTTTACAGTTTTTCGTAGTTTAGATCGAGTCTGTTCTTCATACCTACAGTCCACAAAAAAGCCACAAAAAATTAGGGTTAGTTCATCATATCCGAACCAATCTGAGCCTTTGCATAATCTTTTTAGGGTTTTTGCTTTGTTGAATTTGCGGTTGCATCGTCGTGTCTGGTTGCTGGTCTTAGCGTCTAGTCTTTTAGAGTTTCGAGTTCTGGTCATAAGTTGTCACGCCGCCACCGCACCATCACTATCGCCCCTGCCATCTACCACCACCGCTTATCGGCCACCGCTCTGAATCCGTATCCATATACCTCCACCAATCCGTATCCATATACCACCACTAAGCCGTAATGATATACCACCACCGATACCACTACCACTGCCATATACCACCACCGCTGCCATATCCTTCCACCATATATCCACCACCAATACGAGCTCCTTTCATATTAGGTTTGTTTTCGAGATCCTTCTAATTTCCGATTCGTGTTTCCTTGCTGTCGGTGTCAAAACCGGCGGATCTCGGGTAGGGGGTCCCGAACTGTGCGTCTAGGCCGGATGGTAACAGGAAGCAGGGGACACGAAGTTTTACCTAGGTTCGGGCCCTCTTGATGGAGGTAAAATCCTACGTCCTGCTTGATTAATATTGATGATATGGGTAGTACAAGAGTCGATCTACCACGAGATTAGAGAGGCTAAACCCTAGAAGCTAGCCTATGGTATGATTGTTCTTGTCCTACGGACTAAAACCCTTCGGTTTATATAGAGACCGGAGAGGGTTAGGGTTACACAAGGTTGGTTACAAAGGAGGAGATATCCATATACGTATTGCCTAGCTTGCCTTCCACGCCAAGTAGAGTCCCATCCGGACACGAGACGAAGTCTTCAATCTTGTATCTTCATAGTCTAACAGTCCGGCCAATGGAGATAGTCTGGCTATCCAGAGACCCCCTAATCCAGGACTCCCTTAGTAGCCCCTGAACCAGGCTTCAATGACGATGAGTCCAGCTCGCAGTATTGCCTTCGGCATTGCAAGGCGGGTTCCTTCTCCGAATACATCACATAAGAATTTGAATACGAGGATAGTGTCCGACCCTGCAAAATAAGTTCCACATTCCACCGTAGAGACAATAATATTTTCACAGATCTAATTTGCTGGCTTGTTTTGGCAGCATGACGTTATGTCATGGCCCGGTGATTATTCGAACCGTTCCTTTTAACCAGCCCCGCACATAACGCGAGGCAGTTTTTCGACACGTCTTGTCAAAGCAGAGATCGTGTACCCTTATTACGGGATTCTCATCAATACGGGCATGGGTAACCCAACCGCGCCATCAATTGCGGCGCTTGGGGGATAAGTGAGTTTTACCAGGCAAGTGGGGACGCTTAGTTTCGTCCGCTCATATAAAGGGATAAGGATTCACCTTTCAATCCACGCCTTCTTCCTCCTTTGCTCATCTGTTTTCGCACACTCGAGCTCTAGCGCCCAAGTCCACACTTCCACCTCAACCTTCTCCAACCATGTCCGGAGCGGGAGGCAAGTGGATGGTCTCCTCCGTCACGGAGGGAGACATAAAAAAACTGTGCGGAGCTGGATACTTAGCCGCGAACATTGCGCATCGGCTGCCCGCTGCGGGGCAGGTCGTCCCTACCCCAGAACCTTACGAGAGGGTAGTTTTCCTTCACCACTTCCTCCTTGGACTAGGGTTTCCCCTCCATCCATTCATCCGTGGTCTCATGTTTTACTGCGAGCTAGACTTTCATGATCTGGCCCCGAACTTCATCCTCAACATTTCGGCGTTCATCGTCATGTGTGAGGCTTTCCTCCACATTCGGCCCCACTTTGGCCTGTTGTTAAAGACCTTCAATATCAAGCCGAAGGTAGTACGAGGCCAACAATCAGAATGCGGTGGAGCCATGGTGGGAAAAATGCCCAACGCCATATGGCTCGAAGGCTCCTTCATGGAGACAATAAAGGGATGACAATCGGCGTGGTTCTACATCACCGAGCCGCGCGACGCCATATGGCTCAAAGACTTCCTGGAAAGAGAAGGGCTTGTCGTGGGGTTCATCGATGGAACTGGATGGACTCCAGAATGTATCTGGAGCATGGCGAGCAAGAAGCTCAGGCTTGTCAACATAATCCAAGTTATGCTCACCCGCCGGACCCTCCCGTGTCAACAACGGGATTTTACCTTGTGGGAGTTCGACCCGGCCCAGCACCAGACTCTGAGCGAGCTCTTCGACATGACGCACAAGGACGTCTAGAAGGTGTTGTTCAAGGGTGCCGAGGTCCCCCCTTCTCTCGCCGAGGACCGAGGACTAAGCGCAAAGCGCCTAGCACGTCCGGTGAGTTCGATATGTCTCGTAGGTCATTTATTTTCCCCAGCTTAATTATGCGTTGGGTCTAATCTCCCTGCCTTTGATACGACTGGGTGGAGATGTCGGGGCAGATTAACTGTCCGGCCCCTTTGCCCGAAGACACTGCGAGCGCTCTCATGACGGAGATGTTGACTCTGGCTCCTTACAAGGTGCCGGAGAAGACTAAGAAGGCCAAGGGAACCCGAAAGCATTCCCGGCGCCAGGTATTATCGGACTCATCGTCCGATAACTCTGCGGCACACTCCTCCCCCGAAGACGAGGAAGAAGAAGATGATGCTCCCCCACCGATTGGGGGAGACAAGAAAAGGAAGTCCGCCCCTACTGGGGAGGCCGGGGGGTCCAAGAAGGGAAGGACTCTTCTTCCGGATAGTTCCACCGCCGCCGATGAAGGCGAAGACGAGTGGTTGCCCAGGGTCAAGCCCCCGGGGAGATCGTAAGTATTCGGATACCAGAGTAACTCATAGGATTCCATTGTCGCACTGCTTTCCCTAATCGCCGAACAAGATTATGCAGGCCGCCAAAACCCAATATCGAGGTATCATCGGACGGCTCCCTGGGCTCGTCGGACATGGATAGCAATCCGGTCCCGACCGCCACATTCGCCCAAGTTCATCGCCTTGGTGATCGCCAGTACTTCTTGTGGAGAAGAAGGATGGATCATTAAGGATGGTTGTTGATTATCGAGGATTGAATGAAGTAACCATCAAGAACAAGTACCCACTACCGATGATCAATGATCTGTTTGATCGATTGTAAGGAGCTAAGGTGTTTTCCAAGATTGATCTGCGATCAGGATACCACCAGTTGAAGATTCGAAAATAGGATATACACAAGACGGCTTTTACCACCAGGTATGGGCTGTACGAGTATACCGTTATGTCATTTGGTTTGACTAACGCACCTGCATATTTTATGAACATGATGAACAAAGTGTTTATGGAGTTCTTGGATATGTTCGTCGTAGTGTTCATTGATGATATCTTGGTTTACTCAAAAAATGAAGAGGAGTATCAGGAGCATTTGCGTTTGGTTCTTGGAAAGCTCAGAGAACATCAATTATATGCCAAATTTAGCAAATGTGAGTTTTGGTTGAAAGAAGTTGGATTTCTCGAACACGTTATATCCGGAGAAGGTATAGCAGTAGATCCTACTAAAGTTGATACTGTGACCAAGTGGGAAGCGCCAACAATAGTTGGAGAGATGCGGAGTTTTCTTGCACTCGCAGGATACTACCGGAGGTTTATTGAGAATTTCTCAAAGATTGCGAAGCCTATGACGGAGTTGTTGAAGAAGGATACCAAGTTCAAATGGACTGAGGAATGTGAGGCTAGTTTCCAGGAGTTGAAGAAACGTTTGGTTACCTCACCAGTTGTGATTTTGCCAGACCAGACCAAGGATTATGAGGTGTATTGTGACGCTTCACGTCGAGGACTTGGAGCAGTGCTTATGCAGGAAGGAAGAGTTGTTTCATATGCCTCACGACAGCTAAAGCCCCATGAGTTGAATTATGCTATGCATGATTTGGAGTTAGTAGCCTTAGTGCATGCACTGAAGACTTGGAGACATTTTCTGATTGGAAACCATTGCGAGGTGTACACATATCATAAGAGTTTGAAGTATATTTTCACACAGAAGGACTTGAATCTCAGACAAAGGAGATGGTTGGAGCTCATCAAGGATTATGATATGAAATTGCATTATCACCTCGGAAAGGCTAACGTAGTAGCTGACGCGTTGAGCCGTAAGAGCCACGTCAACACCTTAATGACGGGAGATTTACCAAGGGAGTTAGCCGAAAATATTCGAGAGCTTTGTTTGGAAATAGTTCCGAGAGGCTATGTAGCAGCATTGGAGATTCAGTCTACGTTGATGGATAGGATCAGAGAAGCCCAAAAGACTGATAAGGAGATTGCTGAGATAAAGGAGAAAATGAGCAAAGGAAAAGCTAAGGGATTTCGTGAGGATGAGCACGATACCTTATGGTTTGAAGACCGTGTTTATGTGCCAAATGATCCGGAGATCAGGAAGTTAATTTTACAAGAGGCCCATGATTCACCATATTCGATTCACCAAGAAAATACCAAGATGTATTTGGATTTGAAGGATATTTTCTGGTGGACCGGAATGAAGAAGGATATTGCAGAATATGTAGCAGTTTGTGACGTATGTCAGAGAGTAAAGGCAGAGCATCAGAAGCCAGCCGGATTGCTACAGCCATTTCCGATACCCGAATGGAAGTGGCATAAGTTAGGCATGGATTTTATTACAGGAGTTCCTAGAACATGTTCAGGCTATGACTCTATATGGGTTGTAGTCGATCGTTTGACAAAGGTAGCTCATTTCATTCCAGTGAAGACTACCTATACCAGTGCAAAGTTGGCAAAGATATACATGACCAGAATCGTTTGTCTGCATGGAGTTCCAAGGAGCATAGTATCAGATAGAGGAACCCAGATTACCTCAAAGTTCTGGAATCAGTTGCATGAAACTTTGGGAACCAGACTGGAGTTTAGCACAGCTTTCCACCCGCAGACAGATGGACAGACTGAGAGAGTCAATCAGATTTTGGAGGATATGCTAAGAGCTTGTGCACTAGATTACGGATCTAGTTGGGACGAGAATTTGCCGTATGCAGAGTTCTCTTACAACCACAGCTATCAATCCAGTTTGAAGATGGCCCCTCTCGAAGCCTTGTACGGAAGGAGGTGCAGGACCCCATTGTCCTGGGATGAAGTTGGAGATCGCCAGTTGTTTGGACCGGATCTGATAAAGGAATCTGAACAGAAAGTAAAATTAATTCGCGACATGCTGAAGGTAGCTCAATCCAGGCAGAAGAGTTAGGCAGATTCTAAATGCAAGGAGACAGTTTACGAAGTCGGAGACCGAGTTTATCTTCGAGTATCACCACTTCAAGGAGTTAAGCGCTTTGGAGTTAAGGGAAAATCAGCGCCACGTTTTGTAGGCCCATACAAAGTTTTGGAGCGTATGGGAGAAGTAGCCTACAAGTTGGAATTGCCCGAAGGATTGTCGGGAGTTCACGACGTGTTCCACGTATCCCAGTTGAAGAAGTGCCACGCAGATATGGCTGACATACCGCTGAGAGATACGGTACCATTGGAAGCAATTCAGTTGGACAGTGATTTGACCTATGAGGAGAAAGCAGAAAATATTCTAGAGTATGCCAGTGGAGTCGCCCGCAGCAAGGTTATCAAGTTTTGCAAGGTTCAGTGGAGCCACCACACGGAGGATGCAGCCACCTGGGAACGAGAGGAAGAATTGCTGAAAGACCACCCTCACCTATTTTCTAGCCAACCCGAATCTCGAGGGCGAGATTCATCTTAAGGGGGGTAGGTTTGTGACATCCCAAATTTTCAATTTGGAATGTTATACACTAGATCATCATTGCATATCATATTTATTGCATTTTGGTTGATCCTAGAAATTTCACGCAACTCAAGGACCCTCGGAGAGAGTTGGGGATTTCGTTATTTTCATATTTTAGTTGTCTCAAATTTTGAAAATAGGATCATTTGATTTTATTTATTTTATCTTCAATTATTTCTATTACAAAAATATGAGAGAGGGAATAAAATGACTTTCCCAAAATAAAGAAATATTGAGGATTTAATAAAAAACCAAATAAGATTCATTTTGGTTTTATTTGTTATTTTATTTGAATTTAGGAAAAATGCGCGTTTTTCAAAATTGCATTTAGGCCCCAAATAAATGTTCATCTTGTGCGGCTTGATTTTAGAAGCCGGGAAAAATTTATTTCGGGACATTTGGAGTCCGTTTAGTATTCCTTTTGTTTTCTTTCTGAGCATAATTTAAAAAAAAACGCAACCGACCTACGGGCCGTGTCCGACCCGGACACTAGGCCCGTCCAGGCTTTATAAGCCGGGGAGCCCAGCCCGGGGCCTCCCAAACCCTAGCGCCCCAGCCCCCGCCACCCTAGCGCCCCGCCGCCGCGTTGCGCCACCCCCGCCGCCGCGCTGCGCCGCCTCGCTGCCCTGCGCCGCCGCCGACCACCGCCCGCCGGATCCGTCGTCAGAGTTGCCGGAGCTAGTTATTTTTAGTTGCCGGTTTTTCCTAAAAAAACCGTTCGGTTTTCCGACGGTTTTGCTCGTTTTTTTAGTTTCGGTTTTCTTAAAATAAATCGGTTTTCTGGTTTATTTAAATAGCGAGCGTTCGTCTGTTGGTTCGTTCTAGCGAGCGTTCGTCGTTTTTCTTTTCTCGGATTACATCCGCGATTTTTCTGATCGCGATTTCTGATCCGATTTTCGTTTTAGTCTAACTTTTCGCTCGTTTATCGGAATCAGGCGATTCAAGCGCCTGGAGTTTCGTCTTGAAACCCTATCTCCGATTAACCAACTTAAACAAGTTTTTGCCACTGTAAAAATTTCCTTAGATCCAAAATAATAAATGAAGCCTGTTTCTTTTGTCGTTTATCTTTCGTTGCTTCGTTCGATTTGACTGTTTTTGCCAACTAGAGTTCTTAAGTTGAACTTTCTGGTTTGATCTCTTATTTGAGTTTTACCTGTGCATTAGTTGAGTACTTATTGTATGCTTGTTTGTTTGCGATAGAGTACCCGGAGTGCGCCGCTTGCTACTTCGAATCGCTAGGTTTCCCGGATCATCAGCAAGGCAAGTAACACTTTGATCATGCTTTCCCACTACCCAGTTTTATTGCATTAGATCAATCCTCACACATTGCATGATTAGGATCTAATTAAATTCTGGGTTTGGGAAGTAGTTGAGGTAGTACCTATTACCTGTTTATTATCAAACCTTTGGGAGTTACTTCTACGTTTTCTTATTATGCCATGCTATGCTAGTAGACGTGGATTGGGTGAGTGTATCCATGACAGATGTGAGTTTGTTAATTAATGGTTTATTTAAGGTGGCAACTTAAACGCACATATGGGTGGATTGAGGTACCTGGGTATTCCAGGATTGCCTGTTTTTTTATGGACCGCCACCCAGGCTCAAAGGGATCATGAGATTATTCATGCTAGAAACTTCCGTGTGCAGCCAAAAGCTATTATGGGCTCTAGAATAGTTGATTAAGTTGTGCGAACTCTTACAGTGGTACACTTCGGTAGACTAGCAAATGTAGGGGAAAGTAGGTGTAACGGTCTACCTGATCGTAAGGTGCTAGCGCTTCTGAAAGACTATGTCTCGGTCATCCGTCTTCTCAAACACCATGTAGTGCAAGAAACCAAACGGAGGCGATCGAGTCTTGTGGGGAAAAGTGCGCAAACCTTTGCAGAGTGTATAAACAAATCATGATTAGCCGTGTCCCCGGTTATGGACATCTTGAGTATCAAGTACCTAGATTATCATGTGAATCTCAACATGTTACTCTAAAATTAATTTTGCTGGGTTTTGTTTAATGATGATGCTTAATTGGGATTGAGAATGCTGTCAACCATTCTCAATGTTTAACAACTACCATGATAGTTAAATACAATTTATTCCTTTGGAGTAGGGAAAAATTGGCTTTATGCAAAACTATAACCATAGAGCTTTCCACCAGCCAAATATGCATATAGAATAGCCTATTTCATTCCATTACTCTCTATGTGTTACTTTGCCAGCATATTCCATGTGCTGACCCGTTTCGGGCTGCAACGTTAATGTTGCAGACTTTCCAGACGATGATTAAGGAGTTTTTAGGTCGTGGTTCTATACTCAGTGATGCCGTTGGAGTTGATGTACTCACTTATCTTCCAAGCCTTCTGCTGTTATCGTTATTAGATGGCCTTAAGCCATATTATTGTAATAAGTTCTCTTTTGAGACACTCGATGTATAAGTGTGTGATTGCTACTCTGTTATAAATCCTTCAAGTACTGTGTGGTGTCAGCATGACTGATCCAGGGATGACACCGGAGCACAGAGATTGGACCATTTGAGGTCTAGTCGCTACAAGGATGACGATAACAAATAGTAATATAATTAATGCCTCTACAATCAACACACATACGCGACATACCATCCTTTTTGGCACTAGTATAATAGGAATAACACAAGGACTAAGAGATTCATGTATATAACCTTTGTCGAGCAGCTCCAGTACTTGACGCATAATCTCCTTCATCTCCTCTGGATTGGTACAGTATGGCACACGGGTTGGCAGCGAGGCACCAGGAATTAAGTCAATCTGATGCTCAATCCCTCGAATAGGTGGTATCTCGGTGGCACGTCTTGTGGAAAGACGTCAGCGAACTCCTAGAAAATGTTAGTGACAGCAGGAGGCAAAGAGGAAGGTACATCCTCGAAAGAAAATAATTCCTCTTTGCACACAAAAGCATAGCAAACAGATTTGCTGAAATCTAGATCATCAATATCAGATTTGGTGGCAAGTAAACATGCACTTTTCAATGTAATTTCAGAAGCACCACTAGATGGTTTATTATTAGGCTTCATTTGTTCCTCAAATTCTTTTGTCACAATCTGATTTTCACTCTTATTTCTCTCCTCTTTTGCTTTATTAGCTCTATTAATATCATCTTTCAAAATGGAATCGAGAGTCATAGGAAGCAAAGTAATATTTTTATCCTTATGAACAAGAGTGTACTGATTGTTTCTACCATGGAACATGCTTGCATAGGTACCACATCATAGTCAACATAATCAGCATATGTTGAGTTACTAAAATGCACACGAACAGTACATGTTACCTTAACCTTGCTGTTGATGTTGAACCATTGGATGTAGTAAGGATGTGGATGTGGTCTTGTGGTGAGGGATAGCTTCTCCACCATCTCCATGCTAGCCAAGTTGTTGCAACTCCCTCCATCTATGATGACGCGAACAGAACGTTCCTTCACAACTCCCTTTGTATGGAACAAATTATGCCTCTGATTTTCCTCAGCTTGTGTGGGCACACTCAAAACACGTTGAGCAACTAAACATTCATACCCGTCAGCGTCTTCAGGAGCCATGCATCACGTCTCATGATCACAATCATCTCCACCATTTACTTCACTTGTAATAAGAGCCAAAGTCTCCTCATCATAGTCACTAGCGGACTCATACCCACCATCCTCAGTAGAAATCATCACACACTTAGATGGGCATTCTCTCACATAATGACCTCCACCCTTGCAACAACAACAAATAATATCATGTGTTTGCCCTATGGATGCCATGGATGAAGAAGAGCTCTGTGCGGAACTGGAAGGTGTACTCCTGGCAGATGGTGGTGGTGGTGCCTATTTTATCGTATCTTGGTTGGAATTGGCGGCTGAAGTCAGTGGTGCTGCAGTAGGACGTGTGGGAGTAGAGGATGCACGCGGTGTCCATGATGAAGGTCGACCTGCAGAAAAGTTAGTTCGTGCCAATGCCTGTCCATCCTGCACTTCACGTTCATCTTTGCAAGCAAGATGGAATAAACGAGTGATATTAGTATACTCCTTATACTCTAGAATGGTCTAAATCTCTTTATTTAATCCACCCATAAAACATGCAAGCATAGATTCATTATCCTCAACGATACAAAATCTAATTATTCCAGTTTGTAAGTCCTGATAATATTCTTCTACAGAATTGTTTCCTTGTCTTAAACACTATAATTTTTGAAGTAATTCATGTTGATAATATGGTGGAACCCAACGAGTACGCATATCAGTTTTCAAAGCATCCCAAGTAGCTAGAAAAGGATATAATCTACAATGTTTAGACAACCAAACACATGCAAAGCTAGTGAAAGCATGAATAGCAGCAGGAACACGTCTCTCCTCAGGATATTGTAAACATGTAAAACGTTGTTCAGTTTCTAACTCCCAAGTAAGATATATATCAGGAACATATCTACCCTCAGACGATGGAATATTCAATTTTAGTTTAGGAAGATGGTCGTGATCTCGTACCTTAGGTGGTGGTGCAGTCCTACCGTTGCAATGATATGCATAAGGACGACCTGGTGGTGGTGGTGCTGGTGGTTGCACGTTGTTCTGATTTTGATCAACCTCATCCTCGTAATGGTCCTCCACCTCTGCAATAGCAGCAGGAGCTACAGAAGCATCAACAGTAGGTACAGTGGCACCAAAATTTTGACCAGGCTCAAGGGGAACGCGCAATGCTTGTCCCACTTGATTTGGAAGGTGATGTTGTTGTTGTTGTTGTTGATGTAGAGGTGCGACTGGTGTGGCGGGCGGTGGTTGTGGAAGACGCGCGAGTACTTCATCGAACTTTGCGTCCAACTTGGTGTCAATTGTCTTCTCAACGTCATCAATCCTCTCAAGTGCCTTTCCGAATATGGCCATGACGTCTTCCACCTGTTGACTCAACATTTGCTGAAATTTATCATGAAGCTCCTTCGTCATGTTCTCCCAGTCAATCTCACAGGCTTGTGGTCCTGCCATGGTTAGCAGTAATAGAAACACACAAGAATATGATCCTACTAACTACTAGAAAATGGCAGTGTGTCACAAATCCGTCAAGAAAATCTCAAATTCTTACTAGTAATTACCAGGCCGCAGGTGGTGATTGGCAACCGTTGTAGTCAAAACTCTCAAAGCTTGGATAGAGCAATTAGCAGGGAGAATCAAACGCACGACGTAGATGTATGTGGAGCTGGGAAGGCTTATAATATGGTAGCAAAAAGGGTCAGCAATAATTAATTCAGGGATGCAAAGTTGAATAAATGCTCAATGACGGTACTATGCTAATCCTAGGTTAGACCATAATACAGACGCGAGCCTAGAACACTAACAAAATCACGGCGCGGCACAGAAACAAGGGAAAAGCCCACTCTGGAATTTTTTTTCGCTCCTATTTTTATGTGAAAAATCACTATAATGGCGAGTGTCTCAAAACTCTTCCTAAGTCAAATTGACAAGATAGGCACAATTTTTTTGGGAAATCAGGGCAGCAACGACGAAAAAGTGCGAGAAAAAATCACTATGATGGCGAGTGTCTCAAACGACTCAGAAAAGCCTAAAAGCAGGATAGGGAAAAAATATTTTCGCCTCCCAAAATTTTGGCCTAAAAACTGCCCGGGGGTCTCAAGACTTTTTTTTCGAAACCTACTCAGGCAAGGAAACACAAATCGGAAAATAGATGGATCTGGAAAACAAACCTAATATGAAAAGAACTCGGATTGGTGGTAGATATATGGTGGCAGGATATGGCAGCGGTGGTGGTATATGGAAGTGTTGGTGGGATATGGCAACGGAGGTGGTATATGGTAGCGGTGGTATGATATGGCAGCGGTGGTGGTATATGGCAGCGTTGGCGGGATATGGCAGCGGTGGTGGTATATGGTAGCGGTGCTGGGATATGGCAGCGGTGCTGGTATATGGCAGCAGTGACGAAGATGGTGTGGCGGCGGCATGACAAACTGTGACAGAACTCGAAACTCTAAAGGACTAGACGCTAAGACCAGCAACTAGACACGATGATGCAACCGCAAATTCAACAAAGCAAAACCCTAAAAAGATTATGCAAAGGCTCAGATTGGTTCGGATATGATGAACTAACGCTAAATTTTTTGGTTTTTTCGTGGACTGTAGGTATGAAGAACAAACTCGATCTAAACTACGAAAAATTATAAAACCTCACCGAGCAACCTGGAAATATGATACCACTTGATGGAGGTGGGGGAGTCCCGATGTTTCGATGAGATAGCTATTGTTTTCTATGGGAGTTGACCTTGACGATCCGACTACGACGTGCGAGACATCGCACCTTAGCAATCGCTAAACCAACTTCCGAGGGGCTATTGACCACGCAGGAGCACGATCAACCTGACCATGAGGGTCTATTTCATACAAGCAAACGAAGAACAAGCAAGAAACTATGATTGAAATCTGGATATTGCGAATATAAGATGAAAGCTTTATTGATCAAGGTGGGGTTCTGTGACGTCTTTGTCTGGTCGTTGAACACAAACGAAGTATGCGAAGTTGCAGCTATGGCGAACTTTTAATCTAAACAAAGCCCACAATCTAAACGATGCCCTAAGGGTTGTATATATGGAGGAAAGAGGGGGGAATTTCATGGCCCTTGTAGGAGGGGTCCGAAACCAACCCTAACTCTTGTTTCCCCACACATACGGACTCTGAAAATAGCCTATAATCAAGTATTTCAAAATTACATGGGCTTGGCCAAAAAATAAGGTGACGCAGCACCTAGAATAGCCTCTAGACGAAATTTATGAAGTGGCATCTTGTATATTTCATCCAAGGCTTCATGCACTCTTTATGGTGGCTTCAAAGTCCTGGAATCATCACTTGTAACTCCGTTCTTGTTCCCCTTGCGTATGCTATCATCTCCATGCTTGAACTTGCTCCAAGGTTCATCTTTCTTGTCCAAGCTAGGCCCTTCATTTGTAAGAAAAACAAATGTATCCAATTTAGGCAGCATCATATTATCACGAACATTAGAATCATTACCAAGAAATGAAAGTACCTGGTAATTCAATTGACGTGCACGAGCTCTATTAATTGGTCCAGTAGCAGGGGTTGTGGGTATAACAATGGTATTGATGTCCTCATCACATGGTTATTTCCATTTATGTTTCTCTCTTATATGACCACCCATATGACCAGCTTCGGTCGTATGTTTCGCCGTCTTTTCCTCTGTTGGTCTCTTTGTCAACTTCTTCCTTCCAATTTTTTCCTCCCTAAAAAGTTAGTGACGAAAACCCCCAGCTATGGACAGAAACTTCAATGATTCAGTCGCGAGATTAAACATGTCTAATTCAACAAAATTAGATTCTAAGCCAATATTTACATCTACAATACAATAGTACTCTTTCACAACTCTGGTTTTCTCCTCAGAGATCCGACTTCCTCGATCATAATGAAACTTACCTCTTCCACTTCCCACTCTTCTCTTTGTTCATCGGCAAGGTATAGCTTCAAAAGTTGTCCATTCATTATCCAAGGTCCAGCATTTCCCCTTTTCAATCAACCAGCTTTGGAATTATAGACATATTCAATCACATAACGACCTTCCCAGCGAGACTTGAGTCTCCCTGCAAAGATTTAAATAGGAGGAATTTTCCTCCCCAGCAAATGTTCGTTTCAAGATCTTGTGATTGTGGCACATCTCAACCTTCTCTTTAAACAACCGGGCACTCTCTTAGGCATTGTTCTGAAGCTCTCCTATAGCATGTATATCTAACAGTCTTTTCTCTCCTGCTTCCTTAGGATTAAAATTTATATTTTGACTGCCCAATAAACCTTATGTTCTAATTCTAAGGGAACATGACATGCCTTACCATAAACCATCTTGTATGGTGACATACCCATGGGGTTATTGCAAATGATGCGATAGCCCAAACTGTTTCATTCAACTTCCTTGCTCAGTCTTTCCCGGAGTTTGCACCGTCTTCCGTAATATTGTCTTTATTTCCCGGTTTGAGAGTTCAACTTCACCACTTGTTTGAGGATGATAATTGGAAGCTATTCAATGAGTTGCTCCGTACTTATGGAGTATCCCCCTAAAATTTCCCGTAAAAAATGTGATCCACCATCAGTAATGAGAACTTTAGGAACTCCGAACCAGGGAAGGATAATGTCCTTTATCATCTTCATGAGTTAGCTGCATCTACGTGATTAGTTGGAATGGCTTGAACTCTCTTGCTGACATAATCTAAAACTACAAGAATGTGAGTATGCTCATCAGAGACAGGGAATGGTCCCAAATACTCCAAGCCCCAAACATCAAAAGGTTCACAAACTAGGCTAATATTTATAGGCATTTTTTGTCTTCTACCTATATTACCTATGTGTTGACATGTGTCACAACTTTTAACAAACCTGTGCACATCTCTGAAGAGTGTGGACCAGTTAAATCCTGATTGAAGTACCTTGGTTGTGGTTCGGTCGCCTACGTGGTACCTGCAGATGGGCTGCTATGCCACTTATCAAGTATAACATTAATCTCATGAACTCAGACACAATGCCTAATCATGTCATCTGGCCCATGCCGATAAACAAAAGTATCATCCAAAAATAATTTTCAACTCAGTGATTTTTTCCTCTAATAATCATGTCATCCGGCCCACCCCCATAAAGGTGGCATGTTATTTCCTAAAAGAAAGTTAGTGTCATCTACAAACTAAGGCTCTATCTTTTTAATCATAGCCAAACTCTCACCTAGAAAGCATTCATTTATTGAAAAAGGGTCATAAGGTATTTTTTCCATGCGCGACATGTGATCTGCAACTGGGTTGTCCTCACCTTTACGATCTACTATCTGCAAGTCAAACTCTCGAGGTAGAAATGTCAATCGCATCAAACGAGGCTTATCTTCCTTCTTGGCAAGAAGATAACATAAGGCACGATGATCCATGTGAACTATTACTTTTGAGTTAATAATGTAAGGTCTAAATTTATCACAAGAAAAAACAATGGCAAGTTCTTTTGATCTTCATCAAAACTTCTTCTATCATAAAACACAACATTAAGTTTTTTATCATCTTGCTTCCCTAAGGCAGCTCCAATAACATAGTTGCTAGCGTCACACATTATCTCAAATGGCTCATCCCACTTCGGGGGTTGGACAATCGGAGCCGTGATTAATGCATCTCTCTATTTTGCACAAGCCTGGATACAACTCTTGTCAAAAGAATACAGTACATGTTTTTGCAAAAGGTTTGATGCGGAGCATCCCATGGTCATCCCCATGGACACTACCTTGACTATCCAAGCTTCAAGTGGACCCATGACAAGGGCAGGAGCTCGTGCTTATTCAATCCGAGGTGACATCACTCCTACTTGAGTTCCCCTTACCTTCGAGTGAGACATGGATACTGCCTAAGTCTGAGATGCTATGTGTGATCAGGTGCAACATACAAGCCACGGAGCCAAGAGTTCAAGAAGAAGAGACAGGCTTCAAGTATCTGTCCTACCCGGAACTTCCGGCCAGAGCTCAGAACTTCTGCCCCTCGAAACTTCCGGCCGACCCGGAGCTTCTGGATTCCAACGACCGAGACCAGCCCGGGCGTGCCAACTCTCTGGCTAGCCTGGAACCAGCCCGGACCATCCGTCCCCCGGAACCTCCGGCCCGCCTGGACCTTTCGGCCCTCGTACGCCAGCCCAACTTCTCCCGTGCCAACTCTCTGGTTAGGCCAGACCCTCCCTAGAACCTCCGGCGCCCGGACCTTCCAGCCCTGCCTGCGCGCTGATGTAGGGTGGAACCCTATTCGGCCGATCTTTCACGAAAGGAGCGGATCTCGCGAAGAACAAGAAGAGCACGAGGGGAAACACGAGGGGCCACGCAAGGGGAAACACGAGAGAATCACTTGAACCAACAAGAATGATCACACATATGCTAGATCCATGTACACATAGATATCACACGATCCAAAGTCAACAAGGGACGATACATATGGTAACGGGCCTTCTCCAAAGGAGGTCTTGATGGGGCCACCCAAGAGGGGGTCTTGAATCCAAGGAGATCTTCTTCGTAGAGGTGCCACGGTCTATCTCAAGGAGTAGATCCATATGGATGAGCGAGGTTCTATCTCACAAATTAGCTATCACAATGCTACCCTAGCTAGGAGGAGGGAGAGGTCTATTTATAGTCGTAGTACAAAAGGGGGTAAAGTGAAGTGGTACATGGGCCTCATCCAGCAATTGGACACAGCCAGGGGCCGGACGTCCGTAAGGTGTCGGTCGTCCGGAGGCTCGTGGAGGTCCGGACGTCCGTAGATCTTCGGACTTCCGTAGATTATGTTCTGTCACCGTGGCATCAGACGTCCATTGGAGTCCGGTCGTCCAGTCTTCCACGGACTTCCACATTTTCCGTTCGGTTGGGGTGGCATCGGTCGTCCGGGGCGGTTCGGTCATCCGGAGCCTGGGAGGTGGCAAACGTCCAGTCCTGGTCGGACGTCCAGCCGCTATAGCTTTCTTTGGCCTGATTTCCTTAGGCTTGATGCTTGGTGTCCTCGTCGTCTTGCCTTATGGATGTAGCTTCTCCATGGATCTCCTCCAAGTACCTGATCATAGATAGTGTTTCCGCTTGAGGTGCTGCCATATCTCATGCGTAGAAAGTGGTAGTTCAGAAAGGAGCGAGTTCACCTTATCTTTGATAGCCTTTGCTCGTGCTCTTGTCATTGGTCCAAGTAGTGTCATGGGTGACATAGGTAGGTCCATGGGGATGACCTTGGGATGCTCCGCATCACGAGCAGTGACTTGGGCCAAGGCTCGTGTACCCTTTCGCCCCGAAACTATATATACTCTTCTCCAACCTACGTTTTAGGGTTAGCAAAGTAGTAGCTCATTGATAAGCTTTTCTCTCCACTTGATCCCCTTCTCCTTAGGAGTTCACAACGTCGACGGAGAAGATCCCCCAAGTGGATTCAAGAGCCCTAATGGGAAGACCTCAAGACCTCCTCACGGAGAAGAATGTGTTACCTATGTATTGTCCTTCGTTGATCGTGGATCTTGTATCTCCTTTTGTGTTTCGAGGATGTAGCATATCTGTAACCGAATCTTGTTGGTTTGATTGATTTCTCCCGTATTTCTCTCATGTTTCCCTTGTGTTTTCCCTTCGTGTTACTTGCGGGATCCGCTCCTTTCGTGCAATATTGGGCATCTAGGGTTCTACCCTACATCATCTTGGTATCATGAGCCACGTTGATCACGATTTCAGAGCCTCCCTCTTTGTTTTCTAGCCTCATTTTGTTGTGATTCGTCCCAATTTTGAAAATCTGCACAAAAATAGCCCTCCCAATTTTTTTGTGGTTTGTTGGTGTGATAAAGTTTGGTTGGATTTGATCCACGAATTTTGTGTGTGCCTCGTAGATATAGCTTCCCCACCCATCCATCCGCCTAAAGTTTTTTATTTTCCCCTTCGGATTTGGGTTTTTCCTGAAGTTTTTCTGCCCAAAACTACGATCCCCAACTTCCTATTCTTGCAGTATCGCGACCCCCAGAACTTTCGGCCTCGCTCGGACCTTTCGGCCTCACCCGGAACCTCCAGAACCTGGACCTTCTATCTTGCCCGGAACTTTTGGCCTAGACAGAAAGTCTACACATCTTCGTCGACTGCCGCTACTTCGACAACTTCGACAACGGTGCAGCGGCATCTTCGCCAACGTACTGAAGACCGTGCACTACGACATCGACAACACTCACATCATTTTGACACTCTCAACCGTAAGCAAGCATGGTAACCTTGACGACACTTCGTGTACTTCTTTTCATTGCATTGATAACCCCTTAGCCTTTCTTTTGTCGCTTACCCATCGAGACTAGCCTTTGAGTATTGCCGGCGACGTCACTTGTGCACATTAGTGATCATCATCTCATTGCATATATCATATCATCATTGGTATCCATATCTTGATATCATATCTTATGCCACAAGGTTCTCATAGCGTATACACAATTGCTATCTTGGTTCATCAAATTTTGCATGAGAAAGAGCTCGAAAGAGAAAGAGCCAAACAAGCTGTTAAGCAAAACAGGAAAGATAAGAAAAGAGCTTTTAAGAAAGAACCATAGCATCATACTACATTAAGAATGTCATACTCGATCATCTTGGATCATATCGCAGAAATACCATACATATAGCATACTTGGGATAGAAGTCGTTGCATGTTTGCTTTATAGGTTTGTGCACAAGTTTCATATCCGCCTATTGTGCAATCGTGCTAGCGTCTCTCTAGTGTTGTGCAACAAGATCATTTTCATGGATGCCACATTTTGGCTCATTCCTTGGTTGCACGACCCCTTTTATCTATCCATGCGTGGTTCCATGTACCATATCTTGCTGTTGGTCTACTTGTTGCATTGCAAATTTTCGAATCTTTTCCAACATTATTGAGTCTCACAAACAATTGCATCAATTTTGTGCCACCATCCTAAAAGGGCTCCACTATAAGCTTTATTTGTGTAGGTGTGAGAACCGACAAGAATTGGTACCAATTGTGCTATTTCCTTGTTACATCATTGAGTGATCTTTGATCCACCCTCAATGTCGGTCAAGGTACATTTGGTAGAAGTTCTTCTCGTTCTCCCACTCACATTTTTGCTTGGAATCATGGATAGGGCAAGTACTTCTACCAACCCACTCTTCATCGAGCAAGACAATGACATGTCTTCCTACGTCACCATAAGCCACCTCTTTGGTGCACAACGAGCTTTGCATCAAGAACAACAAGCAATGAGTGACCACATCGACAACTTCGCCACCGACTTACGTGATGTAGGGTGGAACCCTAATCAGCCGATCTATCACGGAAGTAGCGGATCCCGTGATGAACACGAAGAACACAAGGGGGAAAACGAGGGGAAACGCGAGAGGAAATGCGGGAAAATCACTAAACCAACACGAAATAGTCACACATGTGCTAGATCCTCTGGTACATAAGAGATCACACGATCCACAGACAACTAAGGATGATACAAAGGTAGCCGGTCTTCTCCGTGAGGAGGTCTTGATGACCTTCTCCGCAAGGAGGTCTTGAATCCAAAGGGGTCTTCTCCGAAGAGGGGTTGCGACCTCTCTCGTGGAGTAGATCTGATGTGGATGAGCAATGCTCTATCTCTAAAATGAGCTAAACCAATGCTAATCCTAGCTAGAAGGAATAGGAGGTATATTTATAGCCTTAGTGCAAAAGGGGGCGACGTGGGGGGTACATGGGCTACGGCCCAACTCATGGCAGCACACAGGCGCCGGACGTCCGGGAGTCACCGGTCGTCCGGAGGCTCGTGAGGGTCCGGACGTCCGGTGACCATCGGACGTCCGAAGATTTGGCTCGTGTGGACTTCGGTCGGACGTCCGGTCGTCGGTCGTCCATAGCGCTTCGGAAGTCCGTAGTTTTGGCTCGGGTATGGAAGTGTCGGTCGTCCGGAGAGGGCCGGACGTCCGGAGCCTGGAGGTCATCGGACGTCTGGGGTTCGTCGGTCGTCCGGAGCCTGGGGATTTCGAGCAGTTCTTCATCTTGTCTAGTGAACTTGGCATCCTCACCATCTTGTCCGTTGAATGTAGTTGGTCCATGGCCTTCCTCCAAGCACCTGATCACACATAGGGTTTTCGCTTGAGTTAGTAGGCAATTCTCATGCATGGAAAGTGGTAGTCCGGAGAGAAGTGACTTTACCTTAGTTTCGAGAGCTCTTGCACGTGCTCGTGTCATTGGTCCGCTAGTCACTTGGTGAGATGATGGTAGATCCATGGGGATGACCTTGGGATGCTCCGCATCATCTCCCCTCCCTTGGGGAAGATCCATTCTCAGATCAAATTCCTCATCACCATCGAAGGGCGAGAGGTCCTTGATATTGAAGATATCACTCACGTTGTACTTGTCGCGGAGGAGGTTGATCTTGTAAGCATGGTCGTTGTAGCGTGCAAGCACCTTGAAGGGTCCGTCCGCTCGTTGTGGAAGTTTGGACTTGCGTTCTTGGGGAAAATGGTCCTTGCGAAGGTGTAGCCACACGAGATCACCAATGTTGAAGACCATGGGGTGCTTGTTGATGTTGAGCTTGGTCGCAAGTCGTTGTACTTGGCGCTCGATAGTATGTCTTGTATCTTCATGCACCTTCTTGAGATGAGTCACACGTGCACTTGCTTCCAAATTGATGCGCTCTTGGAGTGGTAGAGGGAGGATGTTCAATGGTGACAATGGGTTGAATCCGTAGACGACCTCGAGGGGGGACTTGCCAGTTGTTGAGTGTCTTGCTCGGTTGTAGGCGAACTCAGCGATAGGTAAGCACTCCTCCCTCTCCTTGATCTTCTTCTTGATGAGTACTCAAAGCAGAGCAGAGAGTGTGTGATTGATCACCTCCATTTGGCCATCGGTTAGTGGATGATACAACATGGAGAAGAGTAGCTTGATTATGAGCTTGGCGCATAGGGTCTTCCAAAATTAGCTAAGGAACTTGACGTCGTGGTCTGAGATTATCGTCTTCGGTACTCCGCGGAGGCATAATATTTCCCTACAAAAGAGATTGGCAATATGTGAAGCATCGTGTATCTTGTTGCAAGGAATGAAATGAGCCAGCTTAGAGAATCGGTCCACAACAACAAATATGGAATCCTTTCCATTTCTAGTTCTAGACAAACCAAGCACAAAATCCATGCTAATATCTTCCCATGGTTGATACGGAATTGGAAGGGGCATATAGAGACCATGGGATTGAGCTTTAGACTTAGCTTTGCAACATGTAGAGCATCGGTTGGAGAAGCGGTTGACATTGCAGAACATCTTGGGCCACCAATAGTTCTTGGAGAGCGTAGCAAATGTCTTGTCGCGTCCAAAGTGTCCCATTAGTCCTCCTCCATGAGATTCTTGCAAAAGTATCAAACGAAGAGAAGACTCGGGGATGCAAAGTTTGTTAGCTCTCATAAGGTAATCATCTTTGATGTAATGGCGTTACCAAGATGTATGAGTCAAACATTTGGCATAAGGAATAGCAAAAGTAGGATCATGCACATACAAGTCTTCTATGTGCTCAAAGCCAATGACATCCAATTCAAGTTTGGTGACAAGCATGCATATGCGAGAAAGTGCATCCGCCACAACATTTTCCTTACCTTTAATGTACTTGATGACATAAGGAAAAGACTCAGTGAACTCACTCTATTTAGCATGATGCTTGTTCAACTTAGTTTGACACTTAAGGTATTTAAGTGTTTCATGGTCGGTGTGGATGATAAATTCATGAGGCCGAAGATAATGTTCCCATTCATGCAAAACTCTCACTAAAGCATATAGCTCTTTGTCATAGATGGGGTAATTAAGTTGCGCTCCAGAAAGTTTCTCACTAACGTAATCTATGGGGCGCTTCTCTTGTGTTAACACACCTCCTATGACATTACCAGTAGCATCGCAAAGAATCTCAAAAGGTTTGTCAAAGTTTGGTAATGCAAGCACGGGAGCATGAGTAAGCAAATTCTTAAGCTCATGAAATGTGTTATCTCGGGATGGTCCCCAAACAAAGGGTGCATTCTTCTTACTCAAAACATGCAAAGGTGAAGCAATGGTGCTAAAATCCTTCACAAATCTACGGTAGAAACTGGCTAAACCAAGGAAGCTACACACTTGTTGCAAGTTGGTTGGTTGAGGCCAATTCTTAATAGCATTGATCTTAGATTCATCAACACGAACACCCTTAGAAGACACAATGAAACCCAAGAAAACAAGCTTGTGAACACCGAAAAGGCATTTGTCCATATTAGCAAAAAGGCGCTCTTTTCTAAGAGTTTGTAGCATGGTCCTAAGTTGTGTGTCATGATCCTTGAGAGATTTTCTAAACACAAGAATATCATCGAAGTAGACCACAATAAATACACCAATATAAGGTCAAAAAACAAAATGCATGCGTTGCATGGAAGTACCGGGTGCTTCGGATAAACCCACTGGCATAACAAGCCATTCATATAAGCCAAACATGGTCTTAAATGCAGTTTTCCATTCATCACCTTCTTGGATGCGTATTTGATAGTAGCCACTCTTAAGATCAATCTTAGAGAAATGGGTATCTCTGCTAAGCTCATCAAGCATATCATCTAGGTGTGGAATATGGTAATGATAACGCACGGTAATAGCATTGATAGGACGACAATCGGAACACATGTGATATGTACCATATTTCTTGGGAACAAGGATTACCGGGACGGCACAAGGGCTCAAACATTCTCATACATGGCCGTTGTCGATGAGTTGTTGTAATTGCCATTGGATCTCCTTAGTTTCCTCAGGGCTGACGCCGTAGGGAGCCTTTTAGGCAGAGGAGCTCCGAGGATAAGGTTGATTCGGTGCTCGATGCCTCATAGAGGAGGTAAACCTGGAGGTAGCTCGTCAGGGAAAATAGATTGAAATTCCTGCAAAAGAGAAGATAGCACTAAAGGTAGATTGTGAGAAGTGTTAGCTTTTGGTGCCTCGTCCTTGCAGAAAAGGACATAGTGCATGACACTAGATAGGTTCTCACAAACTTCTCTGATCTCACTTTTGGTGGCAAATAGAACTAAGTTTTTCTTGTTACTCATCATGGAGGCACTCGATTTAGGCTTGCGGCGCTCACTCTCTCGCTCTCTCACTATTCTCTCCACGATGGGGGGCGTGCTTGTCGGTGATCACTTGGCTTGGAGACATAGGGCGAAGTATGTACTCCTTTCCTTTCATCTTGAAGATATAGTGATTCATACGGCCGTTGTGGATGACACCTCAATCAAATTGCCATGGTCGTCCAATAAGAAGGTGGCAAACGGTCATTGGAACGACATCACACTCCAAAGTGTCTTCGTAAGCTCCTATTTTGAAGGATACTTGCACTCTATGCTCGACTTGGATAGTGTCGGAGTCGCTAAGCCATTGAACTTTGTAGGGATGTGGGTGCTTCATCTTGACCTATTGGAGCTTGGAGCATAGTTCTTCACTTGCTAAGTTATGGAAACTACCTCCATCGATGACCTTGATGGACCTTCCATTGATGCCGGCCTTGGTATGAAAGATATGGTATCTTTGGTCTTCTTCTTGTTGATGTTGAAGAGTCAAGACCTTGGAGACAACGAGAGCGGGGCTTGAATCTTCATCACAAAAGACTTGTTCCTCTTCATCTTCGTTCAGTTGCCAATGCATTGCCACTTGCTCAAGTGCTTCCATTTCTCCTTCACTCATGGAGTTGTATGTACCATCGTCGTTGAGGATCATGGTTCGCTTGTTGGTACACTCAAAGGACTTGTAGCCTCGGCCTCCGCATGAGAAATATTTGAAGGAACTCTTCTTGATGGTCTCGTCGGTTGGGGTAGATGATGATTAAGCTCTTTGCTTGAAGTTGCTTGTTGTAGGATGATAACTTGGAGTTGTCGAAGTTTTCTTGTAACTTGACTTGTCGGCGTTGCTCGTAGATGGCTTTGTGGAGGTAGAATGTGTTGGAGTCGTTGAGACTTGGTTGTTAGAGAAGCCATAGGACTTGGATGAGAACTTGGCATACTTGAAGTCATCTTGCACTTGACATTCCACCTTGGTAGCTTGATGCACTAGCTCGATGAGGTTCAAGTATGGTTGGAAGTCGGCGATCTTCTTGATAGGATGGTTGAGTCCATTCTAGAAACGTGCCATAGTTTTCTCATCATCTTCCGTGACATTAGCTTGTATCATGGCAATCTCCATTTCCTTGTAGTCTTGGAACTCAAGGGATGCCGTCGCAATCTTCTTCTCTTCCTCATAGTTGTGCAAGCAGAAGATTTTGTCAACTTTCAGTGCCCATGATAGGTACTCTTTGGGATCAGTGCTTCCATTGAACTTGGGCATGGTGAACTTAAGCTTGCCGTATCTTTGTTCTTCATTGTGTTAGGGTCGGGGATGATGACGTCCTTGACAAAGAGGATCGTCTCTCTCAACTTGCTCTTGTCATGGATGATTTCCAATGTATTTTTTCTCTTGGTGAACTTGGGGTTCTTGACGAGGAGGTCGTGGAACTTGACGATGCAGTCGAGCTTGATAGTTCCTCTCTTGAAGTTCTTCACGAAGCGCTTCTTGTTGTTCACGAGCTTGTCGGTTGCGTGTGGCTATGGCTCGACTTGAATCTCAGAGGGCACGTTGCGCCTCAAGTACATGAGCTTCTCGCAATTGTTGTTCTTGACATTGTGCCTCGGCATCTTGTGCATCTTGGTGTAGTAGCGCTCGCTCTTCCTCTTCTTGTTGGCGTTGGCATTGCCGTTCTCGTGCTTGCACAAATGTAGCTTGGTTTAGACGGTGTCGTTTCTCTTGAGAGTCGTTGTCGTGTAGAGGATTGCGGTTTGCTTGACGATCTTGGCGCGTGACACGTTGAAGAGTATTTGATGTCAGTGTACTTGAGCCGGAGATGGCGTAGTCGGAGTGTCGACTTCAGCAGCTCTGTCTTGATGAGGACGAAGTGGAAGAAGAGTGGTTGAGCAACAAAGCACGAATCTTGTACATTCTTGCGTCATTATCTTGCTTGTGGTCGTCGAGCTTGTTGTCGAAATAGTCTCTTGTACATTGCTCGGAGAGTCGCAAGTCGGTGGCGAGGTTGTCGATGCACTCGCTCATTGCTTGTTGCTCTTGATGCAAAGCATGTTGTGCACCAAAGAGGTGACTCTTTGTGACGTAGGAGGTCATGTAGCTGTCTTGCTCGATGAAGAGTGGGTTGGTACAAGTACTTGGCCTATCCATCATTCCAAGCAAATGTGTGAGTGGGATAAAGAGAAGAATTTATACCAAATGTACCTTGAGCGATGTTGAGGATGGATCAATGATCACTCAAATGTGGAACAAGGAAATAGCACAATTGGTACCAATTCTTTTCAGTTTCTCACACCTACACAAGTAAAAGCGTATGGTGGAGCTCAGTTAGGATGGTGGCACAAAATTCGATGCAATTGTTAGTGAGCTTCAATAATGTTGGAAAAGATTCGCAAATTTGCAAATGCAACAAGTAGGCTAATATCAAAAATATGGTACACGGAAACACACACGCAATGAGATAAATGGGGTCGTGCAACCAAGGATGAGCCAAAATGTGGAATCCACGAAAATGCTCTTGTTGCACGATACTAGAGAAAAGCTCGCACGATTGCATAATAGGCGGATTCGACGACTTGTGCACAACCTACTAAGCAAAAATGCAACGACTTCTATCCCAATTATGCTCTATGTATGGTATTCCTATGATATGATCCAAGATGATCTAGTATGAGAATCTTAATGTAGTATGATGCTATGGATCTTTCTTGAAAGCTCTTTGCTTATCTTTCCTTTTGCTTGAAAGTTTGTTTGGCTCTTTCTCTTTTGAGCTCTTTTCTCATGCAATGCTTCACGAACCAAGATAGCAATTTTGTATGCGATGACAACTTTGTGACACAAGAGATGATACCAAGATATGCACCAATGGTATGGTATGTATGCTATGGGAAGTATGATACGCAAAATTGGGCTATGTTGGCTATCAATGTAATTGCAAGAATGATGTATCACGATACCAAGAAGATGTTGCCGTTCTTGCTTACATTATGGTGTAAAAATGGTCGAGTGGTTGTTGTCGACGAGGAATTCGTGGCGAAGATGAGCGATGGTGATGTTGATGTCGAACCATACCTAAATAGCCGAAACACAATAGGACACGGAACCGCAACTCAAATTCTCAAGACAAAATGATTGAAAATTTTCGGAGTTGATAACGGGTAAGCGATGGTGGTGTATGTGGTATATGGCGGTGCTATGCGGAAGTGGTAGTGGTATGCGGAAGTAGATGTGGGCACCGGGACAAAATTTGGTGAGATTTGGACAGAAAATGGGGTGGTGGATGGAAGTGATGCTGTCAGGGGCCGGATGTTCGGGCTTGGGGGCCGGATGTCCGGGGGTTCGGGCCGGATGTCCGGGCTCTGGATCCATGGATGAACTCGAGGAACTTCACGTGGAAGAGGCAAAATCGGGCAAAAATCGGGAGATTTTGTGGATGAAATTTGGTGTAAAGATGGGGGAAGGCTAGATCTAGCTACAACACACGAAATCCGCGGATCAAATCCAACAAAACTTCATCACACACAAAATTTGGGGGGCTATTTTTCTGGGGAATTTTCGAGTTAGGGACAAAATCAACAAAACAAGGCTAGAAAACACAGCAGGGAGGCTCCGAAATCGTGATCAACGTGGCTATAGATACCAAGATGATGTAGGGTGGAACCCTAGGTGACCGATCTTCCATGAAAGGAGCGGGTCCCGCGAAGAATCACGACGAACATGAGGGTAAAACACAAAGGGGAACACAAGAGAAACACTCAAACCAACAAGAACGATCACACATATGCTAGATCCAAGTACACATAGAGATCACACGATCCAAAGTCAACACGGGATGATACAAAGGGTAACTGGTTCTTCTCCGTGAGGAGGTCTTGAGGGGTGTCTTCTCTGTGAGGAGGTCTTGAATCCAACGTGGATCTTCCCCGAAGAGGGGCCGCGGTCTCTCTCAAGGAGTAGATCCATATGGATGAGCGAGGTTCTATCTCTAAAATGAGCTATCACAATGCTAACCCTAGAATGGGGGGGGGAGGAGGAGTATATATATTCTAGGTGGGCTAAGGGGTACACGGGCCTCGGGCCCTTACACTATGTGCGGATAGGGGAGACAAGATGTCCGGGGGTTGGGCCGGATGTTCGGGCTTTCGCGAGGGGCCGGATGTCTAGGCTGGAGTGGCCGGATGTCCGGGCTGTTGGGGATGGCCTTGACGCTCTCTAGATGGAGGGTGCCGGATTTCCGGGCTTCGGGCTGGATGTACGGGCTGGGGCCGGATATCTGGGGCCTGTAGGTACTTGGCGGCTAGGCGGCTGCTTTGGATGATGCTCTAGGGGCCGGATGTCCGGGGTCATGGCTGGATCTCCAGTGCCTAGAAGCTGCTCTTGACTCCTTCTGTTGGTTCTCTACATCCGTGAACTTGGGGACTTGTCCGTCTTCACGTGCATCTCCGGGAGAGTCCTCTTGGTACCTAATCATGCACAACATCTCGGACTTAGGTAGTATCCATGTCTCGAGTGGATCATCTGTGATATCACTAAGGAAGGAAGTCACCTCGGTCTCGAGAGCTCTAGCTCGTGTCATAGGTCCTCTTGGCACTTTGTGAGACGATGGTAGGTCCATGGGGATGACCGTAGGATGCTCCACATCAAAGTCTTTTGTAATGAAGATTCGAGCCCCGCTCTTGTTGTCTCCAAAGTCTTGACACTTCAACATCATCAAGATGAAGACCAAAGATGCCATATCTTCCATACCAAGGCCTTGCATCAATGGACTGTCCGTGAAGGTCATCATCGATGGAGGGAATTGCCATAACTTAGCAAGTGAAGAAATATGCACCATACTCCAATTGGTCTAGATGAAGCACCCACATCCCTACAAAGTTCAATGGCCAAGCGCCTCCAGCACTATCAAAGTTGAGCATATGGTGCAAGTTTCCTTCAAGATCGGAGCATGCAAAGAAACTTTGGAGTGCGATGTCGTTCCGATGTCCGTTTACCATCTACTTCCTGGACGACCATGGCAATTTGACCGAGGTGTCATCCACAACGGGAAAGGTGTATGTGCTATGTCCTATGTCTCCTTGCCAAGTGATCACTGAGAAGCAAGCCACCCATCATGGAGAAAATAGTGAGAGAGCGCACCACCAAAAAGAGAGTGAGCCACAAGCCCAAATCCACGATGAGCGACAAGAACTTAGTCCTATTTGCCATGAAAAGTGATAAGAGAGAAGTGTGTGAGAACCCATCAAGTGTTATGCACTATGTCCTTTTGTGCAAGGATGAGGCACCAAAAACTAACACCTCTCAGAATCTACCTTTAGTGTTATCTTCTATATTGCAGGAATTCCAAGACATTTTCCTCGATGAGCTACCTCTGGGTCTAGCTCCACTACGAGGCATCGAACACCGAAACGACCTCATCTCCGGAGCACCCCTTCGTAACTAGGCTCCCTACCATGTCAATCCTGATGAAACCAAGGACATCCAACGACAAGTATGACAACTCATCGACAACGGCCATGTACGTGAAAGCTTGAGCCCTTGTACCGTCCTGGTAATCCTCGTTCCCAAGAAAGATGGTACATATCGCATGTGTTCCGATTGCCGTCCTATCAATGCTATTCCCGTGCGTTATTGTTACCCCATTCCACGCCTAGATGATATGCTAGATGAGCTTTCGGAGCCGCCATTTTCGCTAAGATTGATCTTAGAAGTGGCTACTATCATATACGCATCTAAGAAGGTGATGAATGGAAAACCACATTTAAGACCAAATTTGGCTTATATGAATGGCTTGTTATGCCAATGGGTTTATCCGAAGCACCCGGTACTTTCATGCGACTCATGCATTTTGTTCTTCGACCCTATATTGGTGTATCTGTTGTGGTCTACTTTGACGATATCCTTCTTTTTAGCAAATCTATCAAAGATCATGTCACCCACCTTAGAACCGTGTTGCAAACCCTTAGGGAAGAGCGCCTATATGCTAATATGGACAAATGCCATTTTGGTGTTGATAAGCTTATTTTCTTAGGTTTCGTTGTGTCTTATAAGGGTGTTCATGTAGATGAATCTAAGATCAATGCTATTAAAACTTGGCCCCAACCAACAAACTTGCAACAAGTGCATAGTTTTCTTGGTCTAGCCGGTTTCTACCGTAGATTTGTGAAGGATTTTAGCACCATTGCTTTACGTTTACATGCTTTGAGTAAGAAGAATGCACCCTTTGTTTGGGGACCATCTCAAGATGCTGCATTCAATGAGCTAAAGAATTTGCTCACACATGCTCCTTTGCTAGCTTTACCCAACTTTGATAAACCTTTTGAGATACATTGTGATGCTAGCGGTTATGGCATAGGAGGCATGTTAATGCAAGAATCTCCGACAAAGAGGTACATGCTTTAGTGAAAAACTTTCTGGAGCGCAACTCAATTATCCCATCTCTGACAAAGAGGTACATGCTTTAGTAAGAGTCTTTCATGTTTGGGAGCATTATCTCCGACCTCATGAGTTCATCTTCACACTGATCATGAAACAATTAAGTACCTTAAGGGTGAAACTAAGTTGAACAAGCGTCATGCTAAGTGCATCGAAGGTAAGGAAAATGTTTTGGCGGATGCTCTTTCCCGCATATGCAGGCTTGTTACCAAACTTGAATTGAATGTCATTGTCTTTGAGCACATAAAAGACTTGTATGCGCATGATCCTAATTTTGCTATTACATATGCTAAATGTTTAACGCATACATCTTGGGAGCAATACTACATCAAAGATGATTATCTTATGAGAGCTAAAAAACTATGTATTCCGAAGTCTTCTCTTCGTCTGTTACTTTTACAAGAATCTCATGGAGGACTAATGGGACACTTTAGATGCGACAAGACATCCGCTATGCTCTCCAAGAACTACTTTTGTCCCAAGATGTTCCACGACGACTCACGCTTCACCAACCGGTGATCTACATGCCGCAAAGCTAAGTCTAAAGCTCAATCCCATGGTCTTTATATGCCACTTCCTATTCCATATCACCCATGGGAAGATATTATCATGGATTTTGTGCTTGGTTTGCCTAGAACTAGAAATGGCAAAGATTCCATGTTTGTTGTTGTGGACCGATTCTCTAAGATGGCTCATTTCATTCCTTGCAACAAGATAGACGATGCTTCACATGTTGCAGATCTTTTTTGTAGAGAAATCTTGCTCCTGCATGGAGTCCCAGAGACTATTGTCTGGGACTGCGATGTCAAGTTTTTGAGCTATTTTGGAAGACTATGCGCCAAGCTCGGAATCAAGCTTTTGTTCTCTTCGGCATACCATCCTCAAACCGATGGCCAAACAGAGGTGGCAAACCGAACACTCTCCACTCTACTTCGCATGTTGATCAAGAAGAACATCAAGGAGTGTGAGGAGTGTCTACCCATTGCTGAGTACTCCTACAACCGGACAAGACATTCGACTACCGCCAAGTCCCCCTTCGAGGTCGTCTACGGTTTCAACCTGTTGTCCCCATTGGACATTATTGCCCTACCACTACAAGAGCGCATCAACATGGATGCGAGTGCCCGAGTGAACTACCTCAAGAAGATGCATGAAGATACAAGGCACACCATCAAGCGCCAAGTACAACGACTCGCAACCAAGCTCAACGCCAGCAAGAAACCCATGATATTCAACATTAGAGATCCTGTGTGGCTTCACCTTCGCAAGGAACGCTTCCCCAACGGACGCAAGTCCAAACTTTTACCACGAGCCGATGGACCCTTCAAGGTGCTTGAACACTACAACAACAACGCCTACACGATATACATCCCACGAGACAAGTACTCCGTGAGTGACATCTTCAACATCAACGATCTATCCCCGTACCTTGGTGATGAGGATTTCGATCCGAGGTCGGATCTTTCCCAAGGGGGGGGGGGAGATGATGCGGAGCATCCCATGGTCATCCCCATAGACACTACCTCGACTATCCAAGCTCCAAGTGGACCCATGACAAGGGCAAGAGCTCGTGCTATTCAATCCGAGGTGACATCACTCCTACATGAGTTCCCCTTTCCTCTGAGTGAGACATGGCTAATTCCTAAGTCCGAGATGCTACGTGTGATTAGGTGAAACATACAATCCATGGAGTCGAGAGATGAAGAAGAAGAGACAGGCGTCAACTCTCTGTCCAGCCCGGAACTTCTAGCCTCCAACGACCCAAACCAGCCCAAGCGTGCCAACTCTCTAGCTTGCGCGAAACTAGTCTGGAACCTAGCCAGACCTTCCGTCCCCCGGAACCTCCGGCCCGCTCGGACCTTCCGGCCCCAGACGCCAGCCCAGCTTCTCCCGTGCCAACTCTCTGGTTAGGCTAGAGCCTCCCCGGAACCTCCGGCACCCGGACCTTTCGGCCTCGCCCGGAACTTCCGGCCCTTCCTATGCGCAGTGACTAGACCGAGGCCCGTGTACCCTTTCGCCCCGAGACTATATATAATCTTATCCTACCTATGTTTTAGGGCTAGCAAAGTAGTAGTTCATTGAGAAGCTTTGCTCTCCACTTGATCCCCTTCTCCTTAGGATTTCACGACCTCTACGAAGAAGATCCCCCCAAGTGGATTCAAGACCCCTAACGAGAAGACCTACTCATGGAGAAGAACGTGTTACCTATGTATCGTCCTTTGTTGATCATGGATCTTGTATCTCCTTTTATGTTTCGAGGGTCGAGCATATGTGTGACCGAACCTTGTTGGTTTGAGTGATTTCTCCCGTATTTCTCTTGTGTTTCCCTTGTGTTTTCCCTTCGTGTTCTTCATGTTCCTCGCAGGATCCGCTCCTTTCGTGAACGATCGGGCATCTAGGTTCTACCCTACATCAAGGTTAGTCAAAGGTTTTGATAATTTAGAGAAGTCCTTAATGAATCTTCCATAGAAACTAGCATGACCAATGAAAGTTAGCATACCATTTATATCGGGCAAGGTAAGTGTAGGATCGATAGTATGTCTAGAGGAGGGTGATTAGACTACTTGACCAAATAAAAATCTTTCCTTTTCCCAATTTTAGTTGTGGGAAGATTTTAGCAATTATGACAAGTCAAGCAATCGACCTACACATGCAATTCTAAGAGTATAGCAGCGAATGTAAAACATTACATATGAAGGTAAAGGGAAGAGTTTGGAGAAGGAAAATGCAATGGAGACATGAATATTTTTGGTGTGGTTCAGATAGGTGGTGCTATCGTACATCCACATTGATGGAGACTTCAACCGATGAAGGGTAACAGCTGTGCGAGTCCACGAAGGGCTCCACCCATGAAGGGTCCACGAAGAAGCAACCTTGTCCATCCCACCATGGCCATCGCCCATGAAGGACTTGCCTCACTCGGGTATATCTTCATGAAGTATGTGATCTCCTTGCCCTCACAAACTTCTTGGTTCAACTCCACATCATGTCAGAGGCTCCCAAGCGACACCTAACCAATCTAGGAGACACCATTCTCCAGAAGGTAATAGACGGTGTGTTGATGATGAACTCCTTGATCTTGTGCTTCATGTGATAGTCTCCCCAACACTCAACTCTCTCTCACAGATTTGGCTATGGTGGAAGAAGGATTTGAGTGGAAAGCAACTTGAGGAAGGCTAGAAATCAAGGTTAAAATGGTAGGAATGGAAACTCTTGATCTTAACACATGAGTAGGTGATCCTCTCTTAGAAAATGAATGGTGGAAGTGTAGGCACGTTCTGATGGCTCTCCTCAATGAGGATGAGGGGTGGAGGGGTATATATAGCCTCCACACAAAATCCAAGCATTACACACTTTTCACCCATCTCGGTGGCACCGATTAGAAAACTCAGTGGCACCATTCTGTGTAAAAATATGAGTGTTAGGAATCTCGGTGGGGCCGATGGGAACAACTCAGTGGGACCGATGTGCTAGGGCTTAGGGAAAACCTCATCTCGGTGGCGCCGATTGCATCATCTTGGGGGGACCGAAGTGAAGCAACAAGGCAACAGAGAATCAGTCAAGCCATCTCTGTGAGACTGATTGCAACATCTATCTGGGACTGAACTAGTTGCAACAAGCAACAAAGAGCTGGCAAGGCCATCTAGGTGGGACCGAGATCCATATCAGTGGAATTGAATTTTTAGGGCTTTGGGAGTGGCTAGTTTGAGATGAACTCGGTGGCTCCGGGTAGGAAATATTGGTGGGCCCTACTTGGGAATTAGGGTTTGGACATATTTGGATAGAGAAAGTGGTTGAGGATTTTGGAGAAATATCACTAGGCACTTGAGCAAATAGATCATTAAGCAACACCTCATCCCCTTTTAATAGTATTGGGTTTCCTTTGGACTCAATGTTATATTAAACAAAAATGTAGAGTCTTGAGCTTTTGCCAATCCTTGTCCTTAGCATTTTGAGGGGTCCACATCTCTAGTTCATGTCATGCCAATCATTGAACATCCTGAAAAATTTATCTTGAATAGATATTTGTTCAATGAGATATATGTTGTTATGAATTAGCAAAACCACCCGGGGATTAGTTGCACTTTAAGTAAGTTTTCTATTACCTCAATTTTTCTTGATCTATTTTGATGCTACGACATGAGACTCTATGTCCCAAACACTATTCCTACAGTGACAATGAAGTGACTTTTCTCCCAATTTAGCGCCAAACCTATTTCTTCACATATCTGCAAAACCTTTTTGAGATTATAGATACAATGATCAAAGGAAGTTCCCTGGAATAAAAGTGTGCATAAACACTTCAACAATTTTCTCCACAAAGTAAGGAAATATTTTAGAAATGCACTTCTGAAAAGAGGGTGGCCAATTACAAAGGCCAAAGGGCATTCTATGATATGCATATGTACCATAAGGACAAGTGAAAGTTGTTTTCTCCTGGTGTTCAGGTCGGATAGGTATTCGTGAGAATCCAGAATATCCATCAAGATATCAAAAATAAGAATTGTTAGCCAAGATTTCCAATATCTCATCTATGAATGGTAGTGGTTAGTGACCCTTCCGAGTCCATTTATTCAATTTCCTGAAATCAATGAACACTACTGCAGGATGCTGCTAATGCGACACTACGATCGGCGATCCTTTGACAAAACTGTGTGTGATGCATTAATCGCAAACGGTGATGTAAAAAAACAATCAAAAAATATGCAAACTGCTTGTGATGAAGGATACATCAAACGCGGTTTAGATTTTAGTTGTGTGTGCGATGCGGGGCATACGGTTAATCGATACGAACTATTTGTGTTACACGAACAATGGAAATGGGCAACAAGATCAATGTGTGTGTGTGTGATATATGGCATACAGTTCGCTCCGATGAACCGTTGGCGATGATCGAGTTGAACACAAACGATTCGGCGTAACAAGATGTGTGTGATACCCGGCAAACAGGTCGGTAATCGTTTGTGTTACACCAGGGCACACAGTTCAAAAAACCAACATGTGGACGACGATGTAGAATAACTCTGTTGAATACGTATTACTAACTGTCTGCGATGAGATTGACAGGATAAACAGAGATAACGAATTAATATGAGCGAACGGAAATAGAGATATATAAAGTCTGCTTAATTTAGTACTTTTTCTTGTTCTCGTTGTTGGATGGCCCCGTGACATCGTCTTGGCGAGGACGATTCTTGCCACTGACCGTTGGCTTTTCATTGCCGCCACCGTCGTCATCATCATTGTTGTCATTGTCGCCGTCCTCCTCGTTCGACCATTCCTCATCACCGTCATCGCTGTCCTCTTCTTCGTCCTCCGACAGCTCCTCGTCCATCTGGTTGTCGTCTGACGACTCTAGAGGCGGTGTCCCTTCCATGTTCCGGATATAATTGAGGTCTTGGCTTGACGCTGGACTCATGGAAGATGAGCGGGATGATTCCGATGTTGACCTATCATCAGGTGCCAGACTGCTGGCCGAACTGTCATCCTCGCTGTCGCTCGACATGGATGCGGTCGTATAAAAACCACGAGAAAGCGAGATTGCAGAGTGTGTGGAAGTGTGTAGCGCGGCCTGCCAGGGACTATGAAGATCGTGGACACTTAAGCGGGGTATGGAGAGAAGAGGAATGCCAATTGAAGCAGGGGTTGACGTATTATCTAACCGTTGATATAATCAACCACAATTATTTGTACCCAGTCGCTCCAAATTCCTTGGGTTTCATAGTTCTCAATATGATAATTAATTACGCACACACGTTGGAGCATCCAAATATGAAAAAAAACATTTTTTGTAGTACTTCTACTACCTTCATACCGGCGACCTAGGTGGGAAAAAATGAGAGAACATGATGATTATTTGGTAATCAATACCACTGCGTGCAGAGAATTGACCATTTCATGCATGTTATGCTAAGTAGTCGGAAGTAATTGAATGAATACTAGCCGCATGACTCCTATTGGATGATTTCTTTTTTTAGGACAAAAACAAAGAACGAGTTTTGGGATTATGCACTGGTACCGGTACGAGCGGAGTAGGACAGTTGGCAAGAACTAAATTAAGCTCTTCTTATTGATCAAGCTAGTAATAATCAAACTACGAAGGAAAAGAAAAAAAGACAAAGGAAAATATCTACACGAATCTTCATGTAACATCAATGGCATAGGACCTAGATGTGCATTACTTAGAGCACATCTAGATGTGCTTTAGCAATCCTCTCAAACAAAACCACTAATCATCATTGCAAAACAGCGCATAGAACATGGCTAATGCGACAACCACAATTGCACATGCTAGTTCCTTCTTGATGTACGGTGGAACCCTATAGGCCGATCTTTCACGAAAGGAGCGGATCCGGCAATGAACACGAAGAACACGAGGAGGGAAACAAGGGGAAAATCACAAGGGGAACACAAGAGAACACTCAAACCAACAAGAATGATCACACATGCGCTAGATCCATGAACACAAAGGAAGATAAAAGATCCAAAGTCAACAATGGACGATACAAAGGTAGCTAGTCTTCTCTGTGAGGAGGTCTTGAATCCAAAGGGATCTTCTCCGTAGAGGCCGTGGTCTCTCTCGTGGAGTAGATCCGATGTGGATGAGCAATGCTCTATCTCTAAATATGAGCTAAACCAATGCTAACCCTAACTAGGAGGTGGTGGAGGTATATATAGTCTAGGTCCACAAAGGGGTAAGTGGGTCGTGCACACGGGGTCTAGGGCCAGCGGGCATGGGGTCCCGTGCGCATGGTACACACATCAAGGGCATGGGGTCACCTGGGACACATGTGTTTGGCAGAGTTCTTCGTGATCTGGGCTCTAGATGGATGGATTTTGTTGCTGGGGTTTAGCTGGGGTATGGGGGTGGTATGGGAGGGTGGGGGGATGAAGCGGCAGGGGCGGAATCGCACTGGAGGGGTCGTGCGCACGGGTTCTGCAAAGCCCGTGTGCATGAGGCCCGTGTGCATGGGGTGCTCTGCGAGCGGACGAACTGCTCCGGCTCCGTGGGTAATCTCGAATCTGAGGTCAAAATCGACGGATGGAAGGTAGGGGAAGGTGGAGGAACGCTAGATCCACTTGAAACCAAGCAAATCCATGGATCAAATCCAACAAAAACTCCTCAAACCAACAAATCACAAAAAAATGGGGCTATTATTGGTGGGGAATTTTCGAAAATGGGACAAAATCAACAAAACTAGGCTAGAAAACAAAGAGGGGGGCTCCAATTGCATGATCAACGTGGCTCTAGATACCAAGATGTTGTAGGGTGGAACCCTAAGTGGGTATCTTTCATGAATTGGAGGGGGAATCCCCAAGAACAAGAAGAACACAAGAGAGAAAACAAGAGGAAACACTCAATTGATGAGATCCAATCACACATATGCTAGATCCAAGAAACACAAGAGGTCACAATGATTCAAGAACAACAAAGGAAAGATACAAGGTACTAGTTCATCCCAATCCTATGAGGAGAGAGGTCTTGATGATCCTATGATGGGGATCCTTCCCACATGTGGGGGTCTTGATATCCACATGTGGGTCTTCTCCCTTAGGAGGACATGATCTCCTAGAGGAGTGGGTACAAGGAGAAAAGCTCACATAATCATCTCATATAATTTGCTATCCCTAACAAATGGTCTAGGTACGGAATATATAGGTGGCTGGAGGTGAGGGATGAGGTGGATGAAGAGGAGGCCCAAACAACAATCACAGTCGTCCATCCTGTAGGGCCCGTGCGCACGGGGTAAGTTGGGCCCGTGTGCACGGGGGTCCCGTGGGCATGGTACAAGCCCGTGCGCACGGGGTGCTCCAGCGCCAGCTCCCTGTGTAGTCCATGCGCATGGGGTCTTCAAGGCCCGTGGGCACGGGGTCACCCGGGAGGTGTAGAGTTGATCTTATTGCGCTCCTTCTTCCTCCTCGTGGCGTTGGGGTCCTTCTCCTTGGCCTCCGGGATGCTCCCCAACTGCTTGGTGGTGGTCGTCCTCGTACCTAGTGATGCACAATGATCCATGGTGAGGTAGCAACCAAGTCCTATGGATATATTCATGTAAATCTTGAAGAGGAGCGAGTTCACCTTAATTAAGTCCGGCAGGTCCACTTGGGGCTTGATGTGCTATGAAGGTGTACATGGTGATGTCCGTAGGATGCTCCGCATCAATAAGCTTTACTTTGTAGGTGTGAGTGAACAAGTCCGGTACCAATTCCACTATTCTTTCATCTCACATTGAGTGAAACGAGATACATCCTCAACTTTGGGAAAAGGTAACTTGGTATTGTTTATCTCATTTCCTACTCACCTCTACTCGGGTCTTGTGATGGATAGGCAAGGCATTTCACCCTCGGTCTACAACAACAACGACGAGTTCTATGTCACGAACAACAACATCGACGCCAAGATGCAAGCTCAAATGGAGGAGATCAAAGCCCTCATCAAGTCCTACAAGCGATCTTCCTCATCTTCGAGAAGACGCTCAAGAGCACATACCTCCGAGCTACCATCTCCGGCAAGGTCACATCGGCATCGACACCATCACCACCATCAGCGTGAAGGTCAAGGTCTCAACACCAACAACCGCTCAACGCCTTCACCATCTCCATTGGAATCTTTGCCAAGCGACTTCAAGGCATCTTCGCCTTGAGATATACGACATCTTCGCCAACAACCACCTCAAGATTATGCTCAAGAGAAGCTCCCCAAGCTCAAGTCCACGACATCCACGAGCTACTACGACCTCGACATCAACCATGAGATTCCTTTCTACGGAACTCTAGAACCCAAGGAGTATCTCGAGTGGGAGCGTTTGATGGATGACAACCTCAAGCTACATCAAGTTGCTCCTAAAGATCAAGTGAAGTGCGCCACAAGAAATTTCCACGACTACGCGTCCACATGGTGGCTTCACACACCTTCGGAGACCTACAACATGAGTTGGCCCAAGACGAAGAGAGCTATGCGGCGAGGGTTCGTGCCTCCAACCTACTCGGAACAACTTCAACGCCAATTGTAGAACACCATCCAAGGATCCAAGTCTGTCGACAAGCACTTCAAGGAGATGAAGATTGCCTTACGACGAGCCGGCGTGCACAACCCCATTTCGATGAAGTTCTACTTCATGATGGGATTGAACAACGACATCTCCAAGACTATCTTCCTCAAGAACTACAAGTCCCTCGACGACAACTACGTTGGTGCTCTCAAGGCGGAACAAGAACTCATGAAGGCCAAAGCTTCTCCACCCCAAGCTCACTTCGCGACGACCAAGCTCCATGAGAACGAGCATGAGGCTAGTACCACCAAGATGTCTAAGCCCAACGAGATCCAAGACAATGTTCCCCAGTTCGACTTCACCGCCATACCTCTTTGTGGCATTGATGATGTCGAGTCCTGCATGACTCTTTTTCAAGATGGTGCGGCGATGAGTACGACTACAGAGACCATCAAGGACTAAGATTTGGAGGCGAACGACATGGTGACAAGCAAGGATGATGCTTCCATCTTTGGAGGCGAGAGTGATGATGTGCCATCTTCGGCTTTCATCCATGGCTACGGCGATGAGATGGTTGAGTATTTCACCTCGACCACGGCGACGTTTGATGACTTGAGTGACTTGTGCCACCATATTGAGAGTAAGAGTGACTTCACCCCTAGCCCCATATATGACGAGTTGGCCCAATTCCCATGTGAGGGGAGCCACAACCCCCACTACTTGAGTGAGATGAGTGACTCCGCCATACGTGAGATTGAGTGCACCTACCTTGAGGGAGTGAGTGAACCACCACATAGAGAGAGTGAGATAGTTGACAGGTCATGTGAGGCCACTTTCAACACTAATGACTTGACCTCTACCTCTATTATGTCTTCTCATTTGGTGCTAGGTCCCATATATGATGACGCGCCGATTCGCGACGACTACGTCCTACCTTTGGACAAGATGACGACCATGGTGGAATATGATGCACCCCCACATGGTTCCATCAAGTTGATGATGATGACCACCATTTGGTCTTTCCCACCTCACCTACACCATTTGAGTGGAATGAACAAGGTAACATAGGTGAAGGTGATTCTCTCGTCCCACTAGTGTACATTCTTGACATTGATTGCTTGCATGATGTTGATCAACCTATTACCATGCTTCATGCTGGTGCGATTTCCCCATGCGATGATTTACCCACTTATGATGAGTACGATGATTCTAATGTGGAGTCTATTAGTTGTGATGCCATGCTAGCTAGGATTTCTTGTGACAATTCTCTAGGTCTCATCATGTTTGACAATCTGCTTGAATTGTCATATGATATGCATGAGATCAACAATATGTCATATTTGCAATCTCATCGTATTGACTATGCATATGCCATTCAAATTAACCAAATTTGCACTTGTGGCATAGATGACAAGCCTATGGTTATTGGCATTTTTTTTCTTGTGATGATATTGATATGTTCCCGTTGCATCATTTATCTCATATGTCATGCCATGACCACCTAGCATCGGATATGCATTGTTTTGGATGCTGTCCATTTTCTCCATATTATGTTTCCAATATTGCTCATCAGGAGACCCCCATAGTTTCCCCATACATGTTAGGAGATTTTGATTCGTCCCATTCATTGCATGATCCCAATACTTGTGTGCACAATATGCTCCCCATGAATAAAAATGCTATTGTTGTGCCACACACTCGCTATACTTGTATGCTCAATTTGCGCCCCCATCGTGTTATACATAACAACTATTCTTTCATGATGGATGACATGTTCTTATACCATGCATCAAATTTCTTTGAGCAATGCTTACCTTGTGCTAAGTCACACGTGCACATACACATCATGATGGATGATGTGTATATTTACCACACACACAATTTCTTTGGTTTGTATTTCTTTTCTGTAGGTACCCATGAATACTTGTCAACCTCGCAATCCCACAAGTTGACAAAACGAGCTCTAGAGATCAACGATGACTTGGGATCCCATGGATTGTCTTTCCCACCGCTCTCTTCGCGCAAAGGCTTCACGCATTCATTCTACATGGTCCTCACATGGTTATGGGTTATCATGCATTACATATTATATGCCCATCTTGCCGTGTTCACTTGGGATGATATGCTCATTACTATGCCTTTGCCATGCATTCGTGACCCATGCTTTGCATTACACATGATGATTGATTCTCATACTTGTATGTGTATTTGCAAGCTTGGTGAAGATATTGCTTGTTATTGCCATGTTTGCTTTGTGCGCCATTCATATGATGATACTATGATCATGCTTTGCATTCGTGCTTGCTATATGTCATGTGCATTGTCTATGCCTATTATTTGCTCACATGACATGATTGCCATGATTTCCTCTAGTATGTTGCATCTTCTCACTAGTAGCTTGCACGACTTGATTACTATGATTGCTAGAGTTGTTGCATGACCGATGATTCATACTTGCTCCTTTCATGCGATTGATGACAACCACCGACATGCTTTGAAGATGATTGTTATTTCTTCTTGTCATATCTCTCCATATGTTGCCTCTCACATGCTAGATGATTTTCCGTGTATTTAGTGCAATTATGCCTTCAATCTTGATAATGAGTTTGCCCCCATAGCATTCTTGCATATATTTGGAGATTTTGACATATTTCTTGTGAAGCATGTTTGTCTTACCTCTTTGCACCATATACCCAGTGCCATGAATATTGCCATTGCTGCATCATATTATTCATGCACTTGTGCTTCTAATGGTTATGTGCAAGAGAAGAGAACCATTATGATGGATGATGTGTTTAGCTACCATGCACATACGTTCTTTGTTTTGTTTTGTTGCATGCATGTGTAGGATACTTGGACTTTGTGTCGAGTTCCACGTCACATGAGTTGACAATTTGATCTCTTGAGAGCGAACCACCTCCTACCACGACGATTCTACATCGCACTTGCTTGTACTTCGGCATTGTGAAGGACGCACGAGGACACGCTTTCAAGGTGACATCTTTCTTGAGCATGGATATTGCGGATCATACTACTTGTGTTGCTTGCACCATGAAAATTATTGTTCATCTTGGACCACTTGATTGCACATATATTAGAGATCTTGCTTCGACTTGTCATTTTCACCATTCCATGCATCATGATATATATGCCTTGTGTCTTGCATCCAATTCTTGGATTACTTGCTCCTCTCATATGTTTGGTTGCAACAATGTCATCACTTCACATATGCCATGTCCCATTGATTGCTACATGCTTGCCTTGATTGCCTCACACATGATGAACAATTGCTCTTTCCATCGTGTTGAGTGCCACACGATATTCACTACACCCCATGCACATTATGCTTGGATTGTCTTGCACTTGACCCATGTGTTTAGACACTTCATTCTATTTGGTGTTTATGCCTACGATAGACCTTTGATTGAGCGCTTTGCCCATGCTTGCTATGACTTTGAGGTGGATGCTTATTTTCTTGTTACACATATTTGCATCACTACCTCACATTTACATGCTTGTTCCCATGATATCTTTACTTGTGCTCGATTGATATGCTTACATGCCATGTCACAATCCTTTGTCACACCATATGCTTTGCATGATGATGGCACTTGTTTGGTGACTCACCTCTTGAATGCTTGGTTTTGTACTAATGCCAACCACATTTGTTTTTCCAAGTGTTTGTTGTCCTTACTCCTTTTGAAGCAATCACAAGATGGTGCGACATTGGAGAGTGCCCATTTCGAGCTTCAAGATGACAAGTACTTTGTGAACGTCCACTTCTACATGGCCAAACCATCTCTTTCCCATGGTGATTCGGTTCTCGATCCGAGCTCGGATCTTTCCCAAGGGAGGGGAGATGATGCGGAGCATCCTATGGACATCACCATGTCAAGAGTCCGTTCGGTGAGTGACACGTGCGACATCTACTTCACATACACAAAGGTGAATCATCTCCTTTACACGTGCTCATTTGACACCTTTGAGGATGGTATACTACTTGACACTCCACTCGTGTGCATGCATAGGTATTGTCAGAACACTACAGATGAGGAGGAGGAGGAGGAGGAGGAGTGCAAGCGCCAAGGAACAAGTACACCATTCGCGAGGGATGCTGGGAAGCGACGACGGAAGAAGACGAAGCTGCTGAAGCTATAGCGGTCGGACATCCAGTGCCCGGGCAGCCTGCAAGAGTTGCCCCAACAGATGGCCAACGACATCAGCAGCCAGACATCCGGCGCCCCGCCAACTGCCGGACATCTGGCCTCTCCCCCGGAAATCCGGCATCGACGACAGAACACACTAGAAGTTTGGCCACTTCAGCCCAGACATCCGGCCCAAGCCCCGGACATCTGGCCCCCAGCCCGGACATCCGGCACCTGCGTGTGCACAGCCGGGCCAGAGACCCATGTATCCCCTCCTCACTTACCCCTTTGTGGCCTTAGACTATATATACTCCTCCACCTCCTCCTAGTTAGGGTTAGCAAAGTAGTAGCTCATTTAGAGATAGAGCTTTGCTCATCCATTACGGATCTACTCCACGAGAGAGACCATGGCCCCTCTTCGGAGAAGATCCACCTTGGATTCAAGACCCCTCACGGGAAGATCCCCTCGTGGATTCAAGACCTCCTCATGGAGATGAACCTTACCTTGTATCTTTCCCTTTGTTGTTCATGTACCTTGTGGATTTGTGTGTTTGATTGTCTAGTGAATGTGTGATTGGACTTGTTCTTGAGTGTTTCCCCTTGTTATTTCTCTCTGTTATTCCCCGTGTTCTTAGTTGCGATCCGCTCCTTTCGTGAAAGATCGGCCATATAGGGTTCCACCCTACATCACGAATTTGCTGAGTTGGACCCGATGTTACTCTTTAAGTTACTCACATTGTGGTTAGTTTAGAGCATGGTTAATAGTACAACCAGCTGTTGGCTATAAGATCTTGTGGGGTTTGGAGAGGAATGGAGGGGAATTTGGCTTGTACATGATTTAATCCCCCACAATCCCCGTTAATCCTCGTTAAAACCCCTTGAACCGTACATGCCATTAAGGTTACAAATGACCAGGATTATAGAGAACAGGGTACAAACTTCAGGGATTTAAAGGTGAGGGTTTGTTTCCGACTAGCTCTACAACCTCAAGGTTTATAAATCAGACTTCGCTGCCCCCTTGTCATAGGAATGGACCTGACAGTGGATATGGGGGTATGTAGGAGAGGGCAGAGCCTAGCTATGGCGAGGTTGTACACTTGGATTTACAAGTTCAGGCCCCTCTCGGAAGAGGTAACATCCCTACATCTCGGTGTTGCGGAGGCTTTGTTGATTGGAGTGTTGAGTTACAGGGGGTGCAAACCCTTGTGCCAGAGGGGACGGGTATATTATATAGAGTATGCCGACCACTCATAGTCCTTAGTTATGCAAGGGTTCAATGAGAGAATAAAGGTATGAACGTTAGTGATAACGCCCGTGTTTAATGATCTTTATGATGACGGAGTGAATGTCCGACCATTGCCATCCTGGGGTAACTCTAGTTCTTCTGTCCTTGGAGTGAAATCTTGTATTCTGAGTGAATAACGATGGTTGCGTGGAAGTGGGATATCCGAGAGAATATTATCTCAAGTGAGTTGCGCTTTCCAATAATTTCAGTCAGTATCTTCTTTCTATCTTTGTAGGTCTTGGCCTCTTGTGTAGTGTCCTTGGGTAGGGTATGTAGGTCAGGCCTAGAAGCCTACCCTAGGTACATGTCATCATCATTAGCCCTCGAATTGATCAAGGAGCGAGTGAAGAAGGATTGAAGTTGATTTCAACCCGACTCCAGAGACACTTTTTGGGAGGTCCGAAACCATGTGACTTGTTTAATCCTCCGACAGTCGCCTTGATCGATTCTAGCTTCTTGAGTATCCGAGTGACACAAACAACATTAAGCAGACTGGATTTGGATATCTCTGACGCAATCAACCGATTCGCTGGACCCGAGTTCTTTGGGATTTCGAAATTTGGAGAAGTGCATGGGCCGGCCGCAGCGTAGTATGTGGGGCAAGTGGGGGTAGACTCGTTGATCTTCGCTCCGCCTTTTTCTCCCTGAATCTAGTTGGCGCCGGTTGTGGGATGCGCTGAGATTGCCCTAGCCCACCGGTAAGCCACTCATACGGGCGGGTATAAAAGGCGATGCGGCCGAAGTTTGCAACAGTGTCCACAACTTTTCCCTTTTTCCCTCGTCTCTCTCCTTCGCCCACCTCAGCATAGTGCCGCCCCGCTCGTTCCCATCGACCACCGCGGAGATGCCGAAATACAAGATGAAGGCACTCGAGCACGCCAAGAAGGTGGCCAAGGGAAAAAAGGGGTTAAGCTCGCGGCCCACTCTGCCGCCGGGCTGGATCCAAGGAGATTACATCCCCTCGTCGGTCACGGAGGAAGATCTTGAGGGACTCACCGCCGATGGTCTGCTGGCTCTTGGCTCCTGGAGACTATTGGAGGGGGAGTTCGAGCCTGCTCCACACCCCGGAGAGTGGGTTCTTCTCCTCAATCATGTAGAGAGAGGTTTTTCTTTGCCTCCCCATTAATTGTTTCATGGTTTCTTGAGCTTCTTTGCCTCAAAATCCACCTCCCACCTTGCTGCTTTTGTCTCAATGTGTTAGAATTTCCTGGGCTGCCGTCCCCACTGGGGTTGTTCAAACACATCTTCACCTGCCGCTCCCAGTCGATGAAAAAAGCAAATTCGAATGATTCAAAGACCCATGTGATTCAGCTGTGTGGGGGCTTGGGTGTCCAGATGAGAAGTGGAAGTGCCTTTCCTTCTATGACCTTTCCCGGGTCGGTCAGGGGTTGGGAGTCGACCTAGTTGTACTGCACTGACTTTCCAACTCCTGGTTCGTCGACTGTACTCCCCCTTACACATGGAGAGGCTCAGAGCCCCACGCTCGCTAAGAATGGACGAGGGAAAAAAGCTCAAGGGGGGATCCTGGTAGACGCGATGGTCGAGTTGATCTGGAGTGGAGTGACAGGGCATGGACTTGATGGAACTTTTTCTCAGTCGACACATCCAGCCCTTGCAAGCTCGCGACCAGCCCATGTGGTTGTATTCACGTGCAGACGACACCGCTCGGACCCACACCGGAGGATGTCAAAGAGGAGGCAGTGGCACATCGGCTCCAGAGCATCACTGGAAACAATGACAATCTGCGTGGAGCAAAACGGATCTTGATATTCGACGCGTAGCATCCTCCAGGAGATGTGAGACATGACTTGTCGAGTGTTTTATCTCTTGTTTTCGATATGCAACAGAATTGAGGACCTACTGTGATGTAGGGTAGGAACCCTAGGGGCTGATCTTTCACGAAAGGAGTGGATCTCGTGAAGAACACGAAGAACACGACGAGGGGAACAAGGGAAATCACCAGGGGATAACACAAGAGGAACACTCAACTAACAAGAACAAGTCTCAAAAGTGCTAGATCCTCAGATACATGGAACGATACATGGTACACGATCAACTAGGGACAATACAATGGTAACGGTCTTCTCCGTGAGGAGGTCTTGAGTTCTTCCCTAAAAAGGGGTCTTGAATCCGCTTGGGGGTCTTCTCCGGTGGAGGCTCGAATCTCCGTGGAGAAGGTAACCAAGTGGATGAGCAAAGCTCTAACACAAGCATGAGCTAATCTTTTGCTAACCTAGCTAGAAGGAATAGGTGGAGTATATATAGTCTTAGAGCAAAAGAGGGGGTGAAGGGGTACATGGGCTGCAGCCCAACATGCATCAGCGCACAGGCGTCGGACGTCCGGGGGTCACCGGCCGTCTGGAGGCACGCGAGGGTCCGGAAGTCCGGTGCCTGTTGGACGTCCGTAGTTTCGGCTCGGGTGGTCTTCGGTCGGACTTCCGGTCGGGGTCGGACGTACGGACGTTGGTCGTCCGTTGGGCGTCGGATGTCCGTGGGTTTTGTCTCGGGAGTGGAAGCGTATGTCGTCCGAAGGGCGCCAGACGTCCGGAGCCTGGAGGTCGTCGGACTTCCGGTGTTCATCGGTCGTCCGGAGCCTAGGAACTTTGAGAAGTTCTTCTTCTTCGTCTTCACATCCATCTTCCTCTTCTTCTTCTCCTCGCTCCTTAGCTTCTCCAAGGTACCTGAGTATGCACAGAGTGTCCGTATGAGGTAGTAGCCATGTCTCATGTGCATCAAAGTGGAAATGTGAGAGGAGAGATGTCACCTTGGTTTCAAGAGCTCTTGCACGTGCTCCTTTCATGGGTCCAAGAGGTGTTAAAGGAGATGTAGTTGGGTCCATGAGGATGGCCTGGGATGCTCCGCATCATCTCCCCTCCCTTGGGGAAGATCCGTCCTCGGATCAAATTCTTCATCAGCATGGAAGGGAGAGAGATCTTTGACGTTGAAGATGTCGCTCACGTTGTACTTCTCACATGGGAGGTCGATCTTGTAAGCATTGTCATTGTATCATGTGAGCACCTTGCAAGGTCCATCCTCTCATGGTCACAGCTTGGACTTGCGTTCTTGTGGAAAGTGATCCTTGCGAAGGTGTAGTCACACGAGATCACCAATGTTGAAGACCATAGGTTGGTTGTTGATGTTGAGCTTGGTCGCAAGACGTTGAACTTGGCGCTCGATGGTGTTTCTTGTATCTTCATGCACCTTCTTGCGATGTGTCCCTCGTGCACTTGCGTCCAAATTGATGCGCTCTTGGAGTGGTAGAGGAAGAATGGCCAATGGTGACAATGGGTTGAATCCTTAGACGACCTCGAAGGGGACTTGCCGGTTGTTGAGTGTCTTGCCCGGTTGTAGGCGAACTTGGCGATAGGTAGGCACTCCTCCCACTCGTTGATGTTCTTCTTGATGAGTACTCGAAGTAGAGCGGAGAGTGTGCGGTTGGTCACCTCCGTTTGGCCGTTGTTTTGAGGGTTGTAAGCCGTGAAGAAGAGTAGCTTGATTCCAAGCTTGGCGCGTAGGGTCTTCCAAAAGAAGCTTAGGAACTTGACGTTGCGGTTCGAGACGATCGTCTTTGCCACTCAATGTAGACTCAATATTTCCCTACAAAAGAGATTGGCAACATGTGAAGCATCGTCTATCTTGTTGCAAGGAATGAAATGTGCCATTTTAGAGAAACAGTCCACAACGACAAATACTGAATCATTCCCATTTCTAGTCCTAGGCAATCCAAGTACAAAATCCATGCTAATGTCTTCCCATGGTTGATATGGAATTGGTAGAGGCATATAAAGGCGATGGGATTGAGCTTTGGACTTAGCTTTGTGACATGTAGAGCATCGGTTGGTGAAGCGGTTGACGCCGCGAAACATCTTTGGCCAAAAGTAGTTCTTCGAGAGCGTGGTGAACGTCTTATCTCATCCAAAATGTCCCATTAATCCTCCTCCATGAGATTCCTACAAAAGCAACAAATGAAGAGAAGACTCGGGGATGCAAAGTTTGTTAGCTCTCATAAGATATCCATCTTTGATGTACTAGCGTTCCCAAGATGTATACGTCAAACACTTGGCATAAGGAGTAGCAAAGGTAGTATCGTGCTCATACAAGTCTTTGATATGCTCAAAACCAATGACGTCCAATTCAAGTTGAGTAACAAGGATGCATATGCGAGAAAGAGCATCCGCTACAATGTTTTCCTTACCTTTGATGTACATGATAACATAAGGAAAAGACTGAATAAATTCACTCCATTTACCTTTGATGTACATGATAACATAAGGTAATGTTCCCATCCATGCAAGACTCGCACTAAAGCATATAGCTCTTTGTCACAGATGGGGTAATTGAGTTGCGCTCCGGAAAGTTTCTCACTAAAGTAAGCTATGGGGCGCTTCTCTTGCGTGATCACACCTCCTATGCCATTACCGCTAGCATCACAATGAATATCAAAATGCTTGTAGAAGTTGGGTAAAGCAAGCACGGGTGCGTGAGTAAGCAAATTCTTAAGTTCATTGAATGTGGTATCTTGAGATGGTCCCCAAACAAAAGGCGCATTCTTCTTGCTCAAAGCATGCAAAGGCGAAGCAATGGTGCTAAAATCCTTCACAAAGCAATGATAGAAACCTGCAAGGCCAAGAAAACTACGCACTTGATGCAAATTGGTTGGTTGTGGCCAAGTATTTATAGCATTGATCTTGGACTCATCAGTGAACACCCGTAGAGGAAACAACAAAACCCAAGAAAACGAGCTTGTCAACGCCAAAAAGGCATTTTTTTCCATATTAGCACAGAGGTGCTCTTTTCGAAGAGTTTGCAAAACGGTTCGAGCATGGGTGACATGATCTCTAAGAGATTTGCTATAAACAAGGATATCATCAAAGTAGACCACAATAAATATACCAATGTAAGGGCGAAAGACATGATTCATAAGACGCATAAAAGTACCCGGTGGTTCCGAAAGACCCATAGGCATAACTAACAACTCATACAAGCCAAACTTGGTTTTGAAAGCGGTTTTCCATTCATCACCCTCTTGTATGCGTGTTTGATAGTAACCACTCCTAAGATCAATTTTCAAAAAGATAGTGGCACCACTAATCTCATCAAGCATACCGTCAAGGCGTGGAATGGGATACCTATATCGAATGGTGATAGCATTGATAGGTCTACAATCGGAGCACATGCGAAAGCTACCATCATGTTTTGGCACAAGAATGACCGGGACGGCACAAGGGCTCAAACTTTCACGCACATGTCCATGGTCTATGAGATGCTTTCCTTGCCTTTGTATTTCTTTGGTTTCTTCGGGGTTGACGCGGTAGGGAGCTTTGTTCGGAAGTGGTGCTCCGAGGATGAGGTCGATGCAGTGCTCAATGCCTCGTAGTGGAGGTAGTCCCGGAGGTAGCTCGTCGGGGAAAATGTCTTGAAATTCATGCAAAAGAGAAGACAATACTAGAGGAAGAGTGTGAGAAGTGTTAGTTTGTGGTGCATTGTCCTTGCACACAAGGACGTAGTGTAGGACACTAGATGGGTTCTCACACACTTCTCTTATCTCACTTTTGGTGGAAAATAGAACTAGGTTCTTCTTTTCGCTCATCGTGGAGGTGTTCGATTTGGGCTTGTGGCGCTCACTCTCTTTTTGGTGGCTCGCTCTCTCACTATGATCTCCACGATGGGTGGCTTGCTTGTCGACGATCACTTGACATGGTAACATTGGACGGAGGATGTACTCCTTGCCCTTCATCTTGAAGATGTAGTGGTTCGTTCGGCCGTTGTTGATGACTCCTCTATCGAATTGCCATGGGCGTCCAAGGAGAAGATGGCAAACGGTCATTGGAACTACGTCGCACTCCAAGGTGTCTTCATAGGCGCCAATTTTGAAGGAGACTTGTACTCGATGCTCGACTTGGATGGTGTCGGAGTCGCTAAGCCATTGCACTTTGTATGGATGTGCATGCTTCGTCTTGGGCAATTGGAGCTTGGAGCAAATTTCTTCACTTGCGAGATTATGACAACTTCCTCCATCAATGATGACCTTGACAGATCGTCCATGGATGGCGGCCTTGGTATGAAAGATATGGCATCTTTGGTCTTCTTCTTGATGATGTTAGAGAGTCAGGACCTTGGAGACAACAAGGGCGGGACTTGAATCTTCATCGCAAAAGACTTGTTCCTCTTCATCGTTCCCTTGCCGGTGCATGGCGACTTGCTCAATGGCGTCCATTTCTTCTTCACTCATTGAGTCGTAAGTGCCGTCGTCGTTGAGGATCATGGTCTGCTTGTTGGTGCACTCGTAGGACTTGTGGCCTCGGCCTCCGCAAGTGAAACACTTGAAGGAACTCACCTTGATGGTCTCATCGGTTGGAGTTGATGATGATGAAGCTCTCGGCTTGAAGTTGCTCGTAGTAGGAGGATGACTTGGAGTTGACGAAGCTTTCTTGGAACTCGACTTGTCGATGGTGGTAGTAGAAGGCTTGGTAGTTGGTGTTGTAGTCATTGAAGCTTCGTTGTTGGAGAAGCCGTATGACTTGCATGAGAACTTGGCATACTTGAAAGCATCTTGCACTTGGCGTTCTGCTTTGGTAGCTTGGTGCACTAGCTCGATGAGGTTCGTGTATGGTTGGAAGTCAGCGATCTTCTTGATAGGATGGTTGAGTCCATTCAAGAAACGTGCCATTGTTTGCTCATCATCTTCTGTGACATTGGCTCGTACCATGGCAATCTCCCTCTCCTTGTAGTACTCTTCAACGCTCTTGGTTCCTTGCTTGAGTATTTGGAGTTTCTTGAAGAGGTCGCAGTTGTAGTAGGTAGGCACAAAGCGTGCTCTCATGACATCCTTCATTTGCGCGCAAGTAGTGATGGGTGGTTCACCTCTTGCCTCTCGGCGCTCTATGACTTATTCCCACCAAATGAGGACATAGTCTTGGAACTCAAGGGATGCCATCGCGATCTTCTTCTCTTCTTCATAATTGTGCAAACGGAAGATTTTGTCGACCTTCAATGCCCATGAAAGGTACTCTTCGGGATCGTTGCTTCCGTTGAACTTGGGCATGGTGAACTTGAGCTTTCCATAGTGTTGCACTTCATTGTGTTGGGGTCGGGGATGATGGCGCCCGTGTTGTAGGTGATTGTCAAGCTCGTGTCGCTCTTAGTGAGGAGGGTTGTCAACCTCATGTTGCTCTTGTCGTGGATGATTTCCATTGTCGTCATGCTCTTGATGAACTTGATGTTCTTGGCGAGCTTGTGGATGAGCTTGTCGAGATCAAGGATGATCTTGAGGAAATTGACGATGCACGCGAGCTTGAAATCTTCGTTCTTGAATTTCTTTGTGAAATTCTTCTTGTTGTTATCGAGCTTGTCGGCCTTGGTTGGGTACGGCTCTACTTGAATCTTGGAGGGCTTGTTGCGCCACGCGTGCTTGAGCTTCACGGAGTTGTTGTTCTTGGCGTTGTGCCTTGGCATCTTGTGCAACTTGGTGTAGACGCGCTCGCTCTTCCTCTTCATGTTGGCGTTGTCGTTTACGTTCTCGTGCTAGCACAAAGGCCTCTTGAGTTTGACGTTGTCGGTGCTATTGAGGTCGGTGTCACGTAAAGGATTGAGGCTTGCTTGATGCTCGTTGCGCGCGGCACGGCGAAGAGTGTTGGATGTCAGTGTACTTGAGCCAGAGAGGGTAAAGTCGGAGTGGCAACTTGAACGGCTCCTTCTTAAAGTGGAAGAAGAGTGATTGAGCAACAAAGCACGAATCTCGTCCATTCTTGCGTCATTCTCTTGCTTGTGATCGTCAAGCTTGTGGTCGAAGTAGTCCCTTGTATGTTGCTCGGAGAGTCGCAAGTCGGTGGCGAGGTTGTCGATGCGGTCACTCATGGCTTGTTGCTCTTGATGCAAAGCACGTTGTGCACCAAAGAGGTGACTCTTAGTGACGTAGGAGTTCATGTCGTCGTCGTGATCAATGAAGAGTGGGTTGGTAGAAGTACGTGGCCTATCCATCATTCCAAGATAAACAATGTGAGTGGTCGAAAGAGAAGAACAAATACCAAATGTACCTTGACCGAAGTTGAAAGTGGATCGATGATCACTCCAATGTAGGACAAGGAAATAGCACAATTGGTACTAGATCTTGTCGGTTTCTCACACCTACACAAGTAAAAGCTTTTGGCGGAGCTTGGTTAGTATGGTGGCACAAAATTTCATGCAATTGTAAGTGAGCTTCAATAATTTTGGAAAAGATTCGCAAGATGCAATGTAACAAGTAGACCAAGCATATAAGGTACATGGAAACACACACACGCAAAAAGATAAGTGGGGTTGGGCAACCAAGGAAGAGCCAAAATGTGGAATCCACAAAAATGCTCTTGTTGCACAACACTAGAGAGATGCTAGCATGATTGCACAATAGGCGGATAAAAGAACTTGTGAGCAACCTACTTAGCAAAAATGAAACAACTTCTATACCAAGTATGCTTTATGCAAGGTGTTTCTATGATATGATCCAAGATGATCGAGTATGACAATCTTAATGTTGTATAATGTTATGGTTCTTGCTTAAAAGCTCTTTGCTTAAAAGCTTGTTTGGCTCTTTGATGATGGAGCTCTTTTCTTATGCGATGCTTGACGAACCAAGATAGCAATTGTGTATGCGATGACAATTTTGTGACACAAGAGATGATACTAATATATGCAATAATGATGTATGTATGCTATGGGAAGTATGATCACTAATGTGCACTAGTCTTGTTGCCGGCAATACTCAATGGCTAGTCTCGATGGGTAAGCAACACAAAGGAGTAAGGCTATGATGGCTATCAATGTAATGGCAAGAGTGATATGTCCAATACCAAGACGAGGTTACCGGTCTTGCTTACGGTATGGTGTCAAAGTGGTTTGTCGAATACCAAGATGTAGTCGAGGTGGTCTTTGTTGATGACATGTCCGTGGCAAAGATGAGCGGCGGTGATGTCGATGTCGAACCATACCTAGATAGCCGAAACACAAAAGGATATGGTGCCGCAACTCAAATTCTCAAAGCTCGAAGTGGCAACACTTGTCGGAGTGCAAAACGGTCCAAAATGGTGGTGGTATGCGGAAGTGGTGATGGTGTAATGGTGGTAGGAGTGTGTATGTAGAAATGTGTGGTGGTGGTGGTGACTATATTGAAAAAAATTCAGTTTCGTCAGGGTCGTTCGGACGTCCGGGCTGGGCCGGTCGTCCGGTCGTCGAACGTCCGGGCTGGGTCGGACGTCCGGTGCCTGGGCGAAATTCGGGCACGGGATGAACAGCTAGGGTTCAAGGTGGAGATGGCGAAAATGGTCAAATCCGGAGGATTTCGTGGATGGAAAGGGTGGGGAAAGGGGGGAAAAGCTAGATCCACTCAAAACAAAGCAAATCCATGGATCCAAACCAACAAAATCTTAACACACTAACAAATCACAAAAAAATTTGGGGCTATTTTTGTGGGAAAATTTTCGAATTAGGACGAAAAACAACAAAACAAGGCTAGAAACACAATGGGGAGGCTCCGAAATCATGATCAACGTGGCTCATGATATCAAGATGATGTAGGGTAGGAACCCTAGGGGCCGATCTTTCACGAAAGGAGTGTATCCCGTGAAGAACATGAAGAACACGAGGAGGGAAACGAGGGAAATCACAAGGGGATAACACAAGAGGAACACTCAACTGACAAGAACAAGTCTCAAAAGTGCAAGATCCTCGGACATATGGAACGATACATGGTACACGATCAACTAGGGACGATACAATGGTAACGGTCTTCTCCGTGTGGAGGTCTTGAGTTCTTCCCTAAAAAGGGGTCTTGAATCTGCTTGGGGGATCTTCTCCGGTGGAGGCTCGAATCTCCGTGGAGAAGGTAACCAAGTGGATGAGCAAACCTCTCACACAAACATGAGTTAATCTTTTGCTAACCCTAGCTAAAAGGAATAGGTGGAATATATATAGTCTTAGTGCAAAATAGGGGGCGAAGGGGTACATGGGCTGAGGCCCAACACGCATCAGTGCACATGCGTCGGACGTCCGGGGGTCACCGGTCGTCCGGAGGCTCGCGAGGGTCCAGACGTTCGGTGCCTGTCAGACGTCCGTAGTTTCAGCTCGGGTGGTCTTCGGCCGGACGTCCGGTCGGGGTCGGACGTCTGGGCATCGGTCGTCCGTTGGGCATCCGATGTCCGTGGGTTTTGGCTCGGGAGTGGAAGCGTCGGTCGTGCGGAGGGGGCCAGACGTCCGGAGCCTGGAGGTCGTCGGACGTCCGGTGTTCGGTGGTCGTCCGGAGCCTGGGATCTTTGAGCAGTTCTTCTTCTTCATCTTCACGTCCATCTTCCTCTTCTTCTTCTCCTCGCTCCTTAGCTTCTCCAAGGTACCTGAGTATGCATAGAGTGTCCGTATGAGGTAGTAGCCATGTCTCATGTGCATCAAAGTGGAAATGTGAGAGGAGAGATGTCACCTCGGTTTCAAGAGCTCTTGCACATGCTCGGGTCATGGGTCCAAGAGGTGTTCAAGGAGATGTAGTTGGGTCCATGGGGATGTCCTTGGGATGCTCCGCATCATACTGACTTTGACATCTGTGTTCTGGAGGTGTTCACAAAGATGTATTCACCTATATCGAATGGTAACCTGTTGAAGGAATGGAGAGCCACGACAGCAGTGCTGACATCCGGGCGAGAGGCCGGACATCCGGCGCCTGTGCAGCCGCCCAACTGCCGAACAAGCCTCAGCGTCCGGACATCCGGTGCCAACCTTGGATATCTGGTGCCTCCCGACAGCCCGGACATCCGGCATCTACCCCGGAAATCTGGCACTGACGTATCCAGAGAGCAGCTGAACCTCCACTTCAGCCCGGACATCCGGCCGCGACCCCGGACATCCGGCTCATCCCGAAGCCCCAGACATTCGGTCCCCAGCCCGAACGTCCGGCACCTGCGCGTGCCTAACCGGGCCAAAGGCCCATCTACCCCCTCCTCATTTACCCCTTCGTGGCTCTAGACTATATATACTCCTCCACCTCCTTCTAGTTAGAGCGAGCGCTGTGATAGCTCATTTGAGAGATAGAGCTTCGCTCATGCATATCGGATCTACTCCACGAGAGAGACCGCGGCCGCTCTTCGGAGAAGATCCACCTTGGATTCAAGGCCCCCCGTCAAGACCTCCTCACGGAGAAGAACCAGTTACCCTATGTACCGTCCTTTGTTGGATTTGGATCTTCTATCTCTTTGTGTTTCAAGGATCTAGCACATGTGTGATCATTCTTGTTGGTTTTAGTGTTTCCCCTCGTGATTCCCCCTGTTTCCCCCCTCGTTTTCTTCGTGTTCATCGCGGGATCCGCTCCTTTCGTGAAAGATCGGCTGTATAGGGTTCCACCCTACATCATCTTGTTATCTAGAGCCACGTTGATCACGATTTCAGAGCCTCCCCTCGTTGTTTTCCAGCCTAATTTTGTTGTGTTCTTCCCCAAATTTGAAAATCCCCTCGAAAAATAGCCCCAATTTTTTTTGATTTGTTGGTTTGATGAGGTTTTGTTCGATTTGATCCATGGATTTTCTTGGTTTCAAGTGGATCTAGCATATGCCCAAGTTTCCCCACTTTCCATCCACGAAATCCCATCAATTTTGCCCCCAAAATCATCAATTTCCGCCCCAAATCGAGTGTTCAAGTCCAAATCCCGATCTGGAATCGTCGGGCCGGACATCCGGCTCCAGGAGCGCAAAATCTACACGGTTCTGGACATACACCCTCGGATATTCGGCCCCTGTACATTTTAGCTTTCCCGTTTCACTGTTTCGTCCATAACTAATTCATCCGGAGTCCGTTTTTGACGTTCTTTAGCTCGTTGAGAAGCTCTTGACATCCTCCTTCCCAAAAAAATACTACCATAACCATTTGACTCCATCAAATTTTTGGAACTTTGGCATCTTTGCCTAGGGCTTACACCATATCATCCACATACCCACCACCGACTTCCGCAACCTAAACCATTTCGGTCCCTGGCGGTGTCAAAACCGGCGGATCTCGGGTAGTGGGTCCCGAACTGTGCGTCTAGGCCGGATGGTAACATGAGGCAGGGAACACGATGTTTTACCCAGGTTCGGGCCCTCTTGATGGAGGTAAAACCCAACGCCCTGCTTGATTAATAGTGATGATATGGGTAGTACAAGAGTAGATCTACCACGAGATCAAGGAGGCTAAACCCTAGAAGCTAGCCTACGGTATGATTGTTGTATATGGAGTTGGTTGCCTATTGACTACAACCCCCGGTTTATATAGACACCGGATAGGGTTAGGGTTACATAGAGTCGGTTACAATGGTAGGAGATCATGAATATCCGCATCGCCAAGCTTGCCTTCCACGCCAAGGAAAGTCCCATCCTGACACGGGACGAAGTCTTCAATCTTGTATCTTCATAGTCCTGGAGTCCGGTTGAAGGTATAGTCCGGCTACCCGAACACCCCCTAATCCAGGACTCCTTCAGTAGCCCCCGAACCAGGCTTCAATGACGACGAGTCCGGCGCGCAGATTGTTCGGCATTGCAAGGCGGGTTCTTCTCCAAATCTTGTGTACCTGTAGGAATAATGTCCGATTTTTGTAATGTAGTGCTCCTCGGCTTCCACGCCCAATAATGGCCGTCTTCCACGTGTCAAACGAATGCGAAAAGCCGGGGCGTTTTTACATTCACCCCCCTAGCCATATAAACGAGCCGCCTATTTAACGAGATGGGGATTTAGGTCCAAACCACATCTTCTCCTTTCCGCGAGTTATCATCAGAGTGCTTCCAGCAAAGGTCCATTCCAACATGACCAGCCGTCGCAGCTCCTCCCCTTGCCCCTCCGGTCCCAAACCCGGGGACTGGGAGAGTTGTACCATCTCGCATAGCGAGTTAGTGTCGCTTCAGGCCAAGGGATTTCTCCCTCAGGCATACATGGTCCCGGTCCGAGCCGGTCTCACCACCTACAATGGCGGAAAACAAGCGGAGAGCACCCCCAATCCTTCTAAAGGAGAGCGGGTGTGCCTCGTCCCCTATCTAATAAGGGCACTGGGATTTCCAATTCATCCATTTCTCCGCGGGCTTCTGGAGTTCTACGGCCGCCAGCTGCACAATCTCACGCCCGCCTCCGTATTGCATATTGCGGGTTTCGTCGCCCTTTGCGAGCTATTTTTAGGCGTTGAGGCTCATTTCGCGCTGTGGAAGAGGTTATTCTGCCTGGTGGCCCGTTCTCAAGAGGGGTCTATATACCAAGTGGGCGGAGCCGAAGTATGGCACATTGCCGGGACCGGATACCTATCCGGAACCCCAAAGAAGGCGTCCGAGGACTGGACTTCGGAATGGTTTTACATAGATGACGTCCCGCTACCGGACCCTATCCGGGTCGGTCTCCCTGAGTTCAACAATTCTCCATTGAAGAAACGCTTGAGCTGGCGCCCGCGGAGCTCTCAGAGAGAAAGCGACAGAGACGTCCTTTACCTGATGGGCCGGATAAGACTGTTGGCTCATTCTGGACTAACCATGATTGGAGTCATGGCCGCATGCATTATGCGGGGGGTGCAGCCGCTTCAATATAGAGGCCACCCCATGTGGGATTTCAACGGGGAGGATGACACCACACGTTACGGTCGTAAGGGGCCGGCCTCAGCCGCCGCCTTAGTAAAGATCTTATCCTCTTTTTACAAGGGAGAAAAGGAGGAATTCCTCCGCGTCAACCCGCGGGCCGGATTCAGTATGTACGATCCTCCAAGTTGGGTAAGTGAACAATTGCGCTTGCCCGTTTGTTTTATACTCCCATGGTTATATAGGTAGTCTAACGACTTCAATGCAGGAACTGCGACAGGAGGTAAAGGATATAAATAGCCGCCCTGCACAGCCCGAGGACCCAGAACGGTCCCTCAATCCGGACTCCGAAGAGGATCCGGAGGTATCGGTGGAGCTTATCGACGGGGTGTTCCATCAGCTAAGCAAGGACAATACCTTGGTAGCGATTACGGCGGATTGCCCAGGGTTAATCCCGGCCTCCCAGGTGACAGAAACCGGGGTCTTATTCCCTTGAAAGAGATTCCACCCTCACATAGCCTGGTGTTTCTGACGACAGCCGTGTTTTGCAGGGGAGATTCCCGAGGCAGGAGGCCGAACCTGCGGCAGCTAGCCAACGAGGGGCCGCAGGGCCCCGTGGGGCAAAAAGGAATGTAGTCCGGACTGAGATGCTGGTGCAAAGGTATAGTGCACCCTTTGTTTCCCTAGAGTTATTCTGTCAGGGCATATTAACGTTCGTGCTATCTTCAGAATGAAGAGACCTCGCCGGACTACATCCGGAGAGGTTGCCAATCGCGCCTCCACCAGCCAGGCTCCAACGTCTGGCCAAGAAGCGGAGGCTAGCACAAGGCGTGCACCGGACGCTCCTCCGACAGAGGATGCGGATAGGCTGTCTGCCACAAATTCTGAAGTGGAGAGTGCCATGAACCACAGGCATCGCCGGACAATTCTACGCGACGCTTGTTTCTCCCAAGAGGCTTTAGATGCCTTTAATTCGGGAGGTGTGTACCTCCGTGCCGCTCAAAATGGTTTAGCCAGAGCCACGGAGCAGTATGTAAAAGACATACGGGTAAGAAAATTTTGGTTAAATATATATATATGCCAGTAGCCCCCGTGACTTGAAGCAGTTAGAGAAACTGATTTAAGGATCATTTAATATGCAGCTTCTTACAAAGAAGAATACCGTACTATCCCAGGAGCTGGAAAAGTGCAAGGCCCAACTAGAGGCCACACTAGCCGCAGCAGGGGAGCCCAAAGAGACCCCCTCAGGTAAGATACACTTCAAAAGATTAGTATTGTGCGGTGTGGGTGCAAATCTGACAAATCATATTGTAGATGGCGTCAGACTCGATCCGGACAAGCAACAACTCTTACGCTGGCTAAAGGCCGGTGAGAGTACATTGATAAAGGTGAGGCGAGAGAAGAATGATCTTCAGGATGCCAACACCAAGCTGGACGTCGAACTTAAAGATGTTTGTGGCCAGCTGTCGGACTCCACGAAGGAGAATCAGCGGCTTCGACGTGGCATTTTTAGTAAGTGCTTGAACGAACTTTGAAGAAAGAGTTCGGCGAGGAAGTCGACTAACAGAATAATGTTTGTAGGTATGCTCACAGGTCGTCCTGCAGAGGAGATGCCCGGTTCTACGGGTGACCTTCTTCTCGAACTCTTGCAACTGCATGAGCGAATTCGGTAGGCGATGCGGGGTATTGCCCAAGACTTATGGCCTGCCCACTCCGTGCCCGAGGGCCTTGGAGAGCTTGCAGAGAAGCTGAAGGGAGCTCGGCGGCGCTTCCGGTTGTGGAAGATATCGGCCTGCCAACAAAGCCCTAGGGAGGCCTGGGCCATGGTGAAGACCCGTTTTATGAAGTCTGACCCAAACCATATGGCTGAGGTCGGACCCGTGGGGCCTGACGGGAAGGAGATCCCTGTAAGCTTAGTATACGGCCAAGTAGAGTTGGCCGCGAAGTATTCCCAGCAGGACTGTAAATTAGATAGCCTGTTAGATGGTATAGAAGAGGAATACAATCAGTCAGAATAACTGTGTAATTTTGAATTGACATGTGTAATGCCTTCTAGCCGGATTGTAGTTTGTTTGTCGTTGCCGACCTTTTCGCTTCAACCTCGGGACCTGACGGTCCGGAGTGTGTCCGAATACCCTAGCGGTTATATAAGAACCGGGGTATGCATGGAGACCAGGTGTAGGGGTCATCAATGCTTTATCAGACAAGTGCCCAACTAGTTATGTTATATTACATGGTTAGTAAGAAACATCTTCTAGAGAGAATATTTCCGTTAAGGGTTCCTTTCGCTGGGAGGCATGCCCTAAGGTGCATGTCCGGACTGCGTGAAGAGACGCAGAAAAAAAAACATCTGGGGGCGCATAAAATGAGTAAAAAGATCATCTTTTATTTCACCGACCGAATATTCCCTTAAGAATGCTAGCTTTCAGCTTCACCCAGTTTGAGGTACACATCCGGCTGATCCGGCAGTAACAATCGCAGAGGTGCTCCCTTTACCGCCTAGCCGAACAATCGGGAACGTACGGGTAAGCACAGGAGCTAGGCAACCCAGCTTGGCCAAAACTTAAGTCATATCGATGCATATAATGGTGAAGAAAAAAGGTACATGCGGAAGTTTGACGCATGTGTTGGGCGTGAAGCCCGTATAAATAAGCCCCCAGGTTTAATGAGCGCGAGTGGCGCGTCACTAGATGAGCCTTTAAGGGCTATGAAAGAAAAAAGGAAGGAGAGAAATGTAAGACAGAAAAATACAAAAAGGGATGGACAGAGGAAGGAGACGAACATAGAGTCCGGCGCTAGGCATAGAATCTTCGGAGACGGGTGGCGTTCCACGGGTTCGGCTCGAGTCGGTTGTTCGACGCATCTCGCAGGCGGTATGCCCCACCAGTCAGGATTTGGTCGATTATGAATGGACCTTCCAACTTGGTCTTGAGTTTGTCCTTTTTCTTATCCGGCTGGCGTAGAACTAGTTCGCCAACATTGTAATTTTTGGCCCGTACTTCTCTGCTTTGATATCTTCGGGCCTGCTGTTGATAAAATGCGGAACGGGCTTTTGCCACATCGCGCTCCTCCTCCAAGGCGTCCAAGTTGTCCTGCCGATCGAGCTCGGCTTCTCTTTCTTCGTACATGCGCACTCTAGGTGAGTCATGAATTATGTCGCAGGGTAGAACTGCTTCTGCGCCGTACACCATAAAAAATGGTGTGTACCCTATGGTGTGATTTGGCGTGGTCCGCAGCCCCCATAGCACGGAGTCAAGCTCCTCTACCCAGTGCATGTTAGATTCCTTGAGGGACCGCACCAGTCTGGGTTTAATGCCGCTCATGATAAGACCATTTGCACGTTCGACCTGGCCGTTGGTTTGTGGGTGATAGACGGAAGCATAATCGAGCTTGATGCCCATGTTTTTGCACCAGAGTTTTACCTCGTCGGCGGTAAAGTTTGTACCGTTGTCGGTTATGATGCTGTGGGGGACGCCATAACGGTGTACAACCCCGGATATGAAGTCTATCACAGGTCGGGATTTGGCGTTTTAACAGGTTGGCTTCTATCCATTTGGTGAACTTATCCACCATGACCAGTAAGTATTTTTTCCTATGGGTTCCACCTTTAAGGGGTCCGGCCATGTCAAGCCCCTAGACCGCAAAAGGCCAGGTGATGGGTATAGTTTGGAGTGCGGTGGGTGGCATATGCCTTTGGTTGGAAAAAAGTTGGCAACCAGCGCATCGTTGGACTAGGTCCTGAGCGTCTGCTTGGGCCATCGGCCAGTAAAAGCCTGTACGGAAAGCCTTGCTAACAAGGGACTGAGCAGCGGCGTGGTGACCACCGAGTCCGGCATGAATTTCAGCCAGGAGGTTCCGCCCTTCCTCTTCGGAGATGCACCTTTGAAGGACTCCGGTAGTGCTTTTCTTATAAAGTTCTCCCTCATGGACTCTGTAGGCCTTAGATCGCCGCACTATGCAGTGAGCCTCGTTTTGGTCCTCTGGGAGTTCCTACCTAGTAAGGTAGGCTAGGAATGGTTCTGTCCACGGGGCGATAACCGCCATTATTACGTGGGCTGAAGGTGTAATTTCGTTGGCAGAGCCTCCAATTGTGTCAGATTGTTCGGCATCGAGTGGTGCGGCTGGGTTCGGGATGTTATTTGCGGGTTCCCCCTCCCATGCTACGGATGGCTTGAACAATCTTTCCAAAAAGACGTTGGGGGGACTGCATCGCGTTTTGCTCCGATGCATGCTATGACGTCCGCCGCTTGATTGTTTTCTCGGGCTATATGGTGAAACTCCAGTCCTTCAAACCGAGCTGACATTTTTAGGACGGCGTCGCAGTAAGCTGCCATTTTTGGGTCCTTGGTGTCGAAGTCTCCATTTATTTGGGATATCGCGAGGTTTGAATCCCCGCGTACCTCTAGGCGCTGGATACCCATGGATACTGCTATCTGGAGGCCATGTAGGAGGGCCTCATATTCGGCTGCATTGTTGGAATCCGTGTACATGATGTGGAGCACATATTGGACTGTGTCTCCTGTGGGGGACGTCAGGACGACGCCGGCCCCTAGTCCGGCCAACATTTTGGAGCCGTCGAAATGCATAATCCAGTTTGAATATGTGTAGTAGACCGGCCTTTGAACGGGGAATTTGTGTCCGTCCGCTTCCCGCTCGACAACGAGCACTGCGCTGACAACTTGGTGTGTTGCTGCAATGTACAATAACATTGGTTCGCCGGTGATTGGCGCAGCCAGGACTGGGTTTGTTCCCAATATGGCTTTTATTTCATCAAGTCTGGCCATGGCGGCATCCGTCCACTCGAAGTGTTCGGTGCGCCGAAGGAGGCGATAAAGGGGTAGTGCCTTTTCTCCCAAGCGGGAGATGAAGCGGCTTAAAGCCGCCATGCACCCGGTTAATTTTTGTATTTGTTTAAGGTCCTTTGGGACATCCAATTGTGACAAAGCTCGGATCTTGGCTAGGTTTGCTTCAATTCCTCTACCGGATACAATGAAGCCCAAGAGCTTTCCGTCTGGAACGCCGAAGACGCATTTTTCTGGGTTGAGCTTGATGTCATATTTTCGGAGGTTATCAAATGTAAGCCTCAAGTCGTTTACTAGGGATTCGACATGTCTTGATTTGACGACCACATCATCCACATACGCCTCCACTGTTTTGCCGATCTGGTTTGCCAGACATGTCTGGATCATGCGCTGATATGTTGCGCCGGCGTTTTTCAGCCCGAAGGGCATTGTGTTGAAGCAGAATGGGTCGTATGGTGTGATGAATGCTGTTGCAGCTTGGTGTGATTCTGCCATCATGATTTGATGGTAACCGGAGTATGCGTCGAGGAAACACAACAAATCGTGTCCTGCGGTGGCATCGATAATTTGATCGATACGGGGGAGGGGGAAGGGATCCTTTGGGCAAGCCTGGTTAAGGTCTTTAAAATTGACACACAGGCGCCAGGATTTGTCCTTCTTTGGTACCATCACTAGGTTTGCTAGCCAGTCTGGATGTTTTATGTCTCTGATGAATTCGACCTCTAATAGCTTGGCTAGCTCCTCTCCCATAGCCTGTCTCTTGGGTTCGGAAAAATGCCGAAGGGCTTGTTTGACAGGTTTAAATCCTTTTAGGATATTTAAGCTGTGTTCGGCCAGCCTGCGTGGGATCCCTGGCATGTCTGAAGGGTGCCAGGCGAAGATGTCCCAGTTCTCTCATAGGAACTCTCACAGTGCGGCGTTTGCATCAGGGTTCAGTCGTGCCCCAATGGAAGCTGTTTTATTGGGGTCCGTTGGATGGACCTGGAATTTGACTATTTCGTCAGCTGGCTTGAAGGATGTGGATTTGGATCTCTTATCGAGTATCACATCATCCCTGTTAACCGTGGAGCACAGCGCAATAAGTTCCTCGGCCGCTAAGGCTTCGGATAGTGCCTCAAGGGCTAATGCGGCCGTCCTGTTTTCGGCGTGGAGTGCTATGTCCGGATCACTAGCTAGAGTGATAATTCCATTCGGCCCGGGCATCTTAAGCTTCATGTACCCGTAATGGGGTATTGCTTGGCAGATTGTGAATGCTTCCCGCCCTAGTAAAGCGTGATATCCGCTCTTCAATGGGGCCACCTGAAACGTGACTTCTTCGGACCTGTAATTATCCGGCGTGCCGAACACCACATCTAGTGTGATTTTTCCTGTGCATCGCGCTTCCCGACTGGGGATTATTCCTCTAAAGGTTGTGCTGCTTCGCTCGACGCGGTTCCAGTCTATTTCCATTTTTTGAAGGGTTTCCTCATAAATGAGGTTCAGTCTGCTGCCTCCATCCATGAGCACCTTGGTGAGGCGAAAGCCGTCCACTATGGGACTGAGGACCAATGCGGCTGGTGCTTGGGCTGTTCGGAATCTAGGTTCATCACTTGCGTTGAAGGTAATGGCAGTGTCGCTCCATGGATTTATTGTTGCAACTTGATAGACTTCAGCGAGGCTGCAGAGTGTTCTTTTTCACACACTGTTTGATGCGAATGTCTCGAAGACTGTGAGAACGGTACTGGTGTCCTTGGGCTAGCTTTCTGCGGCCTCCGGAATTAAGAGGTTCTCGCTGATTTTGGCCACCTGGCGGAGTATCCAACATGCTCTAAGGCTATGAGTTGGTGTGGCGTCCTCTGTACTGTGAATTTTACAGGGTCCATCAAGCCATCTTTCCAGTACGGTTCCATGCCTTGTAGAGGGTTTTGGCTTTTTGGTGTTTATCCCGGGTGTCCTGTGATGATGCGCCCTCTTAGTTCGGACGGGATTACTATTCAAGGCTGGATTATCCCAAAAAATTATTTCGGTTTTCCAGGCGCTTTCCATCGCACAGTATTTTTGTACTATGGACGCCAAGTCAGCGAAGCGTGTGATATCACGACGACTTACGGCGTTAAGGATTCCCTTGTCCGTGCAATTACTGTAGAAAATTGAGATTGCGTCTTCCTCGCGGCAATCCTTTATCCTGTTCATAACCAGGAGGAATCTGGCCCAGTAATGATGTACTGTTTCCTCGGGCCTCTGCCTAATTTGGGAGAGATCGCTTATGATTGGGTGGGCGAGTGTCGTTGAATCTGAAACCTCACCCAATCCAAGATTTGGAGGCCGAAGAGTTTCCGAACTCTGAAGTTCGGATTCTTGGATGTTGTCCAATGAATCTGGCCCGTTGCCTGATCCTAAGCTCAGGTCTTGAGTTACATCTCCCCCTCCGCGAGTATCCGGCTTGGAGGGGTCGGGAATTCGGACGTAGCTAGTCCTTAAAATAGATGAAGGGTCGCCACACTGCGTCTCTACCACGGCAACGTGGTGGGTGACTTGGGGAGAGTTAATTTCTCTTAGAACGGGTTTAAGCCCAACCTGGTTGTAATCCGTAGCGACCCCCAGGGCGGCGATGCGATCCAAGAGCTCGTTTACGGAAGAGAGCTCCAGTGGATCTAGCTGCTCGACGAGCTCCGAGCTAACGTGTAGGTTGCTTTTGATGACCCGAGAGGTCATCGTCGGCGCAACAGCCGAACAGGTGGTCATGAGGAAACCACCTAGCCGGAGGGTTTGGCCGACAGCCAAGGCTCCCTTAGCAATGGCGCCGTCTTTAAAGACGGGAGGAGGCATCCTTCCTAATCGTGACGGCACAGAGGAACTCTCAATGAGAGCACCAATGTCGGTGTCAAAACCGGCGGATCTCGGGTAGTGGGTCCCGAACTATGCGTCTAGGCCGGATGGTAACAGGAGGCAGGGAACATGATGTTTTACCCAGGTTCGGGCCCTCTTGATGAAGGTAAAACCCTACGTCCTGCTTGATTAATATTGATGACATGGGTAGTACAAGAGTAGATCTACCACGAGATCAAGGAGGCTAAACCCTAGAAGCTAGCCTACGGTATGATTGTTGTATATGGAGTTGGTTGCCTACGGACTACAACCCTCCGGTTTATATAGACACCGGATAGGGTTAGGGTTACATAGAGTCGGTTACAATGGTAGGAGATCTTGAATATCCGCATCGCCAAGCTTGCCTTCCACGCCAAGGAAAGTCCCATCCGGACACGGGACGAAGTCTTCAATCTTGTATCTTCATAGTCCTGGAGTCCGGTTGAAGGTATAGTCCGGCTACCTGAACACCCCCTAATCCAGGACTCCCTCAGTCCCCTTAGCATTAGTGGTTGTTTGAGATGTGATTTGAGTCTCCTAAGGTGTTTAGGCTACTGAGGGATGATTGCTGCTTCATCAACCGCCACCACCACCATAACTTCCGCATAGGCTTGCCCACCATACACTTCCACCACCCCAACTTAACCCAATTTTGTTTGTGTTGTGAGTTGTGCTCCTAAGGTGTTTCGGCTACTTAGGGACCGTGCTTCCAACTCCGACACCGTGTATAGTCCACCACCTTACCCTCCATTTTCGCATTGCGTACTCCACAACCCATCATTGCCATTTTGCAATTCCGTTGAGCTTCCACAAAACAACCACCACATTCCCGCTACCACCATTTGACATTTGAGATTTTGAGTTCGCGGTTTTTCCATTTCCTAAGGTGTTTCGGCTACTTAGGGACGAGTCTCCATCATCTTAGTATCTCCATCAAGATCACCACCACTCATCATCACCGCGGACGGTAACGTCCATATGATCTTGTTATCATGGTATCCCTCCATTGTATATTCCTCTGCCATTGCATTGTTAATCCCTAGCCCATTTTGCGTTACTTGCCTATTGAGACTAGCCATTTGAGTATTGCCGGCAACGTTACTTGTGCGCATTAGTGATCTACACCTTCCATTGCATAGATACCATACCATTTCATATTGGTATCATATCATCCCTTGTGCCCCAAGTTTGTTCCCATATATACCCAATTGCTATCTTGGTTTGTGCATTTCGCATTGTGGCCATATACAAAAAATAATAATAAGCTTTTAAGTAAGTGAGAAAGAGCAAAGAAATTTGTAAGAAAGTGCCATAGCATCATACCCCATTGCATATAAGATTGTCATATCCGATCATCTTGGATCATACCACCGGAACATCATACACATAGCATACTTGGGATAGAAGTTGTTACAATTTGCATCTTATAGGTTGTGCACAAGTGTCGTATCCGCCTATTGAACAATCGTGCTAGCGTCTCTCTTGAGTTGTGCTTCACAAGCGTTTTCCGTGGATTCCACATTTTGTGCTCATCCTTGGTTGCACGACCCCATTTATCTATCCGTGTGTGCATTTCCGTGTGCCATTCATTGCTATTGGTCTACTTGTTTCTCATGCGAATTTGTGAATCTCTTTCAACATTATTGAATCTTGCTAACATTTTGCATCAATTTTTTGTGCCACTATCCTCACTGAGCTCCACGATAAGCCTTACTTGTGTAGGTGTGAGAAATCGACAAGATCGGTACGAATTGTGCTATTTCCTTGTTATATCATTGAGTGATCTTTGATCCATCTTAAACATCAGTCAAGATACATTTGGTATAGTTCTTCTCCTTTCTCCACTCACATTTGCTCCATTCTTGTGATGGATAGGCAAGGCATTTCATCTTCGGTCTACAATAACAACGAAGAGTTCGATGCCATGAACAACTCCAACGACGCCAAGATGCAAACTCAAATGGAGGAGATCGAAGCCCTCATCAAGTCCTATAAGCGGTTTTCCTCATCTTCGAGAAGATGCTCAAGAGCACATGCCTCCGAGCTACCATCTCTGGAAAGATCACATCGGCATTGACACCAACACCAGAAAGAACGTGAACGTCAAGAGCTCAACACCAACAACCGCTCAACGACTTCACCATCTACATTGGCATCTTCACCAAGCGACTTCAAGGCATCTTCGCCTACGGACATACGGCATCTTCGCCCACAAGCACCTCAAGAGAAGCTTCCCAAGCTCAAGTCTGCGACTTCCACGAGCTACTACAACCTCGACATCGACCATGCGATTCCTTTCTATGGGACTCAAGAACCCGAGGAGTATCTCAAGTGGGAGCGTTTGATGGACGACTACCTCAAGCTACATCAAGTTCCTCTCGAAGATCAAGTGAAGTGCGCCACAACGAACTTCCACGACTACGCGTCCACATGGTGGCTTCACACACCTTCGGAGAGCTATGACATGAGTTGGCCCAAGACGAAGAGAGCTTTGCGATGAGAGTTTGTGCCTCCAACCTACACACAACATCTTCAACGCCAATTGGAGAACACCATCCAAGGATCCAAGTCCATCGACGAGTACTTCAAGGAGATGAAGATTTCCTTGTGACGAGCCGGCGTGGACGACCCATTTCAATGAAGTTCTACTTCATGATGGGATTGAACAACGACATCTCCAAGACTATCTTCCTCGAGAACTACAAGTCCCTCGACGACAACTACATTTGTACTCTCAAGGCGGAACAAGAACTCATGAAGGCCAAGGCTTCTCCACCCCAACCTCACTTCACAACGACCAAGCTCCATGAGAACGAGCATGAGGATAGTACCACCAAGATGTCCAAGCCCGACGAGCTCCAAGATGATGCTCCCAAGTTCGACTTCATTGCCATACCTCTTTGTGGCATTGATGATGCCGAGTCCTCCATGACTCTTTTTCAAGATGGTGCGGCGACGAGTACGACTACGGAGACCCTCAAGGAACAAGCTTTGGTGGCATGTGACATGGTGACGAGCATGGAGGATGCTTCCATCTTAGGAGGCGAGAGTGATGATGTAACATCTTCGGCCTTCATCCACGGCGACGATGACGAGATGATCGAGCATGGGATTTTCCCTTCGGTCATGGAGGAGAGTGATGATGTGCCATCTCCGGCCTTCATCCACAGCGATGACGACTATATGGTTGAGCATGGGATTTTCCCTTTGGCCACAGCGACGTATGATGACTTGAGTGACTTTTGCCACCATATTGAGAGTGAGAGTGACTTCACCACTAGCCCCATATATGATGTGTTGCCACAATTCCCATGTGAGGAGAGCCACAACCACCACCACTTGAGTGAGATGAGTGACTCCACCATACGTGAGACTGAGTGCACCAACCTTGAGGGAGTGAGTGAACCACCACATAGTGAGAATGAGATAGTTGATAGGTCATGTGAGGCCACTTTCAACGCTAACGACTTGACCTCTAACTCTATTGTGTCTTCTCATTTGGTGCTAGGTCCCATCTTTTATGACGCGCCGATTCGCGATGACTTCATCCTACCTTTGGACAAGACGATGGCCATGGTGGAATATGATGCACCCCCCACATGGTTCCATCAAGATGAACATGACCACCATTTGGTCTTTCCCACCTCACCTACACCACTTGAGTGGAATGAAAATGGTAACATAGGTGACGTTTATGCTCTAGTCCCACTAGTGGACATTCTTGACATTGATTGCTTGCACGATGTTGATCAACCTATTACCATACTTCATGCTAGTGCGACTTCCCCATGCGATGATTTGCCCATTTATGATGAGTTTGATGATTGCCATGTGGAGTCTAGTAGTTGTGATGCCATGTTGCATAGGATTTCTTGTGACAATTCTTTAGGTCACATCATGTTTGCCAATCCACTTGACTGTCATATCCTATGCATGAGATCAATAATATGTCATATTTGCAATCTCTTCATAGTGACTATGCATATGCTATTAAAATAAACCCAATTTGCACTTATGGCATAGACGACAAGCCCATGGTTATTGGCATTTGTTTTTCTTGTGATGATATTGATATGCTCCCTTTGCATCATTTATCTCATATGCCATGCCATGACCACCTAGATTTGGATATGCATTGTTTTGGATGTTGTCCATTTTCTCCATGTGATGCTTCCAATATTGCTCATGAGGAGACCCCCATAGTTTCCTCATATATTTTAGGAGATTTTGATTCATCCCATCCTTTGCATCCCAATACTTGTGTGCACAATATGCTCCCCATGAATAAAAATGCTATTGTTGTGCCTTCTACTTGTATGCTCAATTTTCATCCCCATCGTGTTATACACAATAACTATTCTTTCATGATGGATGACATGTTCTTATACTGTGCACCAAATTTCTTTGAGCAATGCTTACCTTGTGCTAACTCACACATGCACATACACATCATGATGGATGATGTGTACATTTACCACACACACAATTTCTTTGCTTTTTGTTTTTTTGTGTAGGTACCCATGAATACTTGTCAACCTCGCAATCCCACGAGTTGACAAAACGAGCTCTAGAGAGCAATGATGACTTGGGATCCCATGGATTGTCTTTCCCACCGCTCTCTTTGCGCAAAGACTTCGCGCATTCATTCTACATGGCCCTCCCTTGGCTATGGGTTATTGTCCATTACATATTCTATGCCCATCTTGCCATGTTCACTTTGCATGATATGTTCATTACTATGCCTTTTCCATGCATTCTTCACCCATGCTTTGCATTACACATGATGATTGATTCTCATACTTGTATGTGTATTTGCAAGCTTGGTGGAGATATTCCTTGTTATTGCCATGTTTGCTTTGTGCCCCATGCCTATGATGATACTATGATCTTTCTTTGTGTTTGTGCTTGCGATATGTCATGTGCATTCCCTATGCTTATTATTTGCTCACATGACATGATTGCCATGATTTACTCTAGTATGTTGCATCTTCGCACTACTAGCTTACACAACTTGATTACTATGATTGCTTATGTTGCATCACCGATGATTCATACTTGCTCATTTAATGCGGTTGATGACAACCATCTACATGCTTTGCACATGATTGTTATTGCTTCTTGTCATATCTCTCCATATGTTTCCTCCCTCATGCTAGATGATTTGACATGTATTGAGTGCAACAATGCCTTTAGTCTTGATAATGAGTTTGCCCCCATAGCATTCTCACATATATTCGGAGATTTTGACATATTCCTTATGAAGCATGCTTGTCTTACCTCTTTGCACCATATACCTAGTGCCATGAATATTGCCATTGTTGCATCATATTGTTCACGCACTTGTGCTTCTAATGGTTACGTGCAAGAGAAGAGAACCATCATGATGAATGATATGTTTATCTACCATGCGCATACGTTCTTTCTTTTGTTGTGTGCATGTGTAGGATACTTGGACTTCGTGTCAACTTCCACATCACGTGAGTTAACAATCCGAGCTCTTGAGAGCGAACCAACTTCTACTACGACGATTCTACATCGCGCTTGCTTGTACTTCAGCATTGTGAAGGCCGCACAAGGACACGCCTACAAGTGTTTGTTGTCCTTGCTCCTTTTAAAGGAATCACAAGATGGTGCGGCATTAGAGAGTGCCCATTTCGAGCTTCAAGATGACAACTACTTGGTGAACGTCCACTTCTACACGGCGAAGGCATCTCTTTCCCATGGTGATTTGGTTTTCGATCCAAGGTCGGATATTTTCCAAGGGAGGGGAGATGATGCGGAGCATCCTATGGACATCACCATTTCAAGAGTCCATTCGGCGAGTGACACGTGCGACATCTACTTGACATACACAAAGGTGAATCATCTCCTATACACGTGCTCACTTGATGCCTTCGAGGATGGTATACTACTTGACACTCCACTCGTGTGCATGCATAGGTATTGTCGAAACACTACGAACGACGAGGAGGAGTGCAAGCGCCAAGCAACAACTACACCATCCGCGAGGGAAGCCTGGAAGTGACGACGGAAGAAGACGGAGCTGTTGAAGCTATAGCGGCCGGACATTTGGGCGAGAGGCCGGATATCTAGCGCCTGTGCAGCCGCCCAACTGCTGCACCAACAGTTGGCTAAACAAGCCTCAGCGGTCGGACATTTGGCGCCAACCCCGGACATCCGGCGCCTCCCGCCATCCCGGACATCTGGCATCTCCCCCAGAAATCCTTCACCGACGTATCCAGAGAGCAGCTGAACCTCCACTTCAGCCCGGACATCCGGCCGCGACCCCGGACATCCGGCTCGTACCGAAGCCCCGGACATCCGCCCCCCAGCCCGGACATCCGGCACCTGCGCGTGCCTAACTGTGCCAAAGGCACATGTACCCCCTCCTCACTTACCCCTTCGTGGCTCTAGACTATATATACTGTTCCACCTCCTTCTAGTTAGGGTGAGCGTTGTGATCACTCATTTGAGAGATAGAGCTTCGCTCATCCATATCGGATTTACTCCACAAGAGAGACCACGACCCCTCCTCGGAGAAGATTCACCTTGGATTCAAGACCCCCTCTTGGGTGGCCCCATCAAGACCTCCTCACGAAGAAGAACTGGTTACCCTATGTATCGTCCTTTGTTGGATTCGGATCTTGTATCTCTTTGTGTTTCGAGGATCTAGCACATGTGTGATCATTCTTGTTGGTTTTAGTGTTTCCCCTCGTGATTCTCCTCGTTTCTCCCTCATGTTCTTCGTGTTCATCACGGGATCCACTCCTTTCGTGAAAGATCGGCCGTATAGGGTTCCACCCTACATCACTTCATGTTTCTGCTGACCGAGTGGAGTTCTGAACTCTATGGCTGCTACCTCTGCAACGTCCCACATGGAGATTGATGACGAGCACGCTGAAGAGGACACTGAGGACGCAACCACTTCTTGGGTAGGTATGGTCAACTCACATTCTGCTCTGTCTTGCTAATTGTCCTGATGGTCGACTGAAATCTTTCTGTCGAGTGACCGCAGCACCAACAAACGTCATCCACCTTCCAGACGATGACGAGGAGGAAGAGGTAGAACTTCTACCACCTCATGAAGCTTCACCAAGAGAGTGCCTTCAGGCCAGACGTCTCATACACCGCCTGAACCTCCTCTTCAAGAGCCATGTGGTTCGTCTCGAGCTGGTGTTTCTTTTGCCACCCCTTCGTCGACTGCTCAGCCTCTAGTGTCGACTGCTCCTGCCTCGGGTCCAACTAGACAACCACAAGTGTTGATCCCTCCAGCTGCGCCACCAACTCTTGCATCGAGTGCGTTCACTCTGCATCATGTCCCAGAGGACCAGACTGGTGCCAGCAAGGAGGCCATGATTCAGGCTTGCCTGATGATGCAGCGGCTAAAGGAGGTGTATGAAGCCAACAACTCTGCTTATGACGCCAGTTCGGCCCTTCAAGCCAATGTCTGAGTAAGTACAATTGCAAGTTGATTTCCAATTGGATTTTTTCTGTCTTTAATTTATACACCCGCTAGGTGTTTCCCTTTTACTCTGTAGTTCTTCCACTTGAACCGGTCAGGCAGTGCTAAGTGGGAAACTGATCCAGTGGGAGCACGCTGAGTGCACCCACTGGGTGTAGTCCCCGAGACCGCCGTTGGATGTTTGATTCCGAGGGGGTCTTAGAATATCTTTGCTTGAAGCTCTTCACTCGAACCGGTCAGGCCGTGTCGAGTGGAAACGTATCTAGTGGGGTCACATTGAGTGCACCCACTGCGTGTAGTCCCCAACACCGCCATCCAATGTTTGATTCGGCGGGTGAGGGAGTCCTGGACTAAGGGGTCCTCGGGTGTCCAATCTATTGGATATGGACCGGACTAATGGGCCGTAAAGATAGAAAGACCGAAGACTCTAACCGTGTCCGGATGGGACTCTCCTTGGCATGGAAGGCAAGCTTAGCGACGAAATATGAAGATTCCTTTCTCCGTAACCGACCTTGTGTAACCCTAGATCCCTCTTGTGTCTATATAAACTGGAGGGCAGGGTCCGTAGATATATCCTCATAATCATAGTCAGGCTAGACTTTTAGGGTTTTAGCCATTACGATCTCGTGGTATATCAACTCTTGTAATACTCATATTCATCAAGATCAATCAAGCAGGAAGTAGGGTATTACCTGCATAGAGAAGTCCCGAACCTGGGTAAACATTGTGTCCCCTGCCTCCTGTTACCATCGATCCTAGACGCACAATTCGGGAACCCCTACCCGAGATCCGCCAGTTTTGACACTGACATTGGTGCTTCCATTGAGAGTTCCATTGTGCCATCGTCAAGAGGTTTGATGGCTCCTTCGATCACTTGCAACGACGTTGTCCAAGGGGAAGTCTTCCTCCCCGGACAGATCTTCGTGTTCGGCGGCTTCCCACTGCGGGCCAACTCGCTTGTCCATCTAGATTAGATCGAAAGCTACGCCCCTGGCCACTAGGTCAGATTTGGAAGCTTGAACTACGTCACTGATATTCGAGGAGAGTTGATCTTTGACGTATTCAAGACAACGACAGCCTCTCCCTGCCACCACGATGAACATGACGTAAATCTGTCATTGATGCATATGCAGGAGATAGTACATGTAGCTGCTCTGGCCATAGATCCGGAGCAGATCACGCCATCCGAAGACGGGAAGCTCAACCCCGCCGCGGAAGCCACAAAGTCAGCGGTGTTGGAGCCCCACACAGATTTAACTTCAAGTGACATCTATGTTACCGGAGCTACGGACTCGTCTCCGGCTACATGTTCTGAACCTTGTGCATCCGTGTACGTCAAGCTTGATCGGTCATCGATCATCGAATTCAACTCCACAGACATCTTCCGACACTCACCTTTGGGCGACGTGCTGAACTCGTTAAGAGCACTATCTTTAGCGCGGGGCTCACAGCCGAATTGTGTCCAGTTCGAACCGGAGGCTGATGATGGAGAATTTCACTTCCCACCCACTGCCCACTTCATAGCCACTGTCGAATACTTAACGGACTTGCTCGATTACGGCTCCGACAACATCGACAGTATGGACAATGATGCCGGAGAAGAAGAGGCCCAGAACCCGCCGCTCACCAGACGCTGGACGACCAATTCCTCGTATGATGTATACATGCTGGATGCACCAAAGGAGAATAGCGGCGATGACAAGGAAGATCCAGTTGAGGATAAACCTCCCGTGATACAATCAAAGCGCCGGTGTTAGCGGCGCCCCTCTAAGTCACGCCACAGTAAAGATAGCAACACCGGCACAGGAGAAGATAACACTCCGAAAGGTGCCAAAGATAACGAAGACCCCATTGATGCAGCTACTGAACAGGATGAACGGGAAGATGGGAAGGTTAGCCCTGGTAAACAGGCCACGCACGAAGACTCGGAGGACAGTAATTATCTTCTGCTCTCCGAGGATGAGGTGAGCCACGGCACTGAGGATTTCATCATGCCTGAGGAACCACTTGAGCAGGAGCGCTTCAAGCGCCAGCTAATAGCCACTGCAAGGTGCCTGAAAAAGTAGCAGCAGTAGCTTCAAGCTGACCAAGATCTGCTCAACGATAAATGGACCAATGTCTAGCAGCCGAAGAATACGGCCTCAAGCGCCCAGCCAAAAGCTACCCGAAACGCAAATTGCCACCTCAGTTCGACGACGAGGCACCAGAACACATACCACCATCGCGCAATGCGGCTCACCGACCACCACGTGGTCGGGATAAAACGACAACTCAAGCCGAATACCAGCCCACCCCTCCTCATCGCAAAGGCAGAGGTAAATCAGCTCGTGGTCATACATATGACCTTCAGCAGGACTTGAACAATAAAGCAGGACATACCAGATCGATCTACGGATCGCGACGACGTGCCCCGACACACGAAGATGGCCATCCATTCGGACGTGACAAACCTAGTCATGTGCAGGATGAAAGCCGCAGACGGACTCCATCAGAGCTACGTCGCGATATTGCCCAATATAGAGGCGCCGCACACCCTCATTGCATCACCGACGAAGTCATGGAACATGAATTCCTAGAAGGGTTCAAACCCGTGAATATAGAATCATATGATGGAACCACAGACCCCGCAGTATGGATCGAATACTTCATTCTCCATATTCATATGGCCCGTGGCGATGACCTTCGTGCCATTAAATACCTCCCCCTAAAACTCAAAGGACTAGCCCGGCACTGGTTGAAGAGCCTGCCCGAAAATTCCATCGGCAGCTGGGAGGACTTGGAAGAAGCCTTCCTTGATAACTTCCAAGGTACATATGTTCGACCTCCGGACGCTGATGACTTAAGCCATATAGTTCAACAGGCCGGAGAGTCCGCCAGGAAATTTTGGACAAGGTTCTTAACTAAAAAGAACCAGATCGTCGACTGTCCGGACGCCGAAGCCCTAGCGACCTTTAAACACAGCATCCGCGATGAATGGCTCGCCTGCCACCTCGGCCAAGAGAAGCCAAAGTCCATGGTGGCCCTCACGGCACTCATGACCCACTTTTGTGCAGGCGGAGATAGTTGGCTGGCCCGTAGCAAAAACAATGCAAGCGACGCCGGCACCCTTGAAGCTAAAAATAGCAACGACAAGTCTCGACGCAACAGATACAAGCGTCGAAACAACAATGGCAACACCAAGGATATGGCGGTCAATGCCGGATTTAGTGGCTCTAAGTCCGGTCAGCGGAAGAAGCCATTCAAAAAGAACAATTCGGGCACATCTCGCTTGGACCGCATACTTGATCGTCCGTGCCAGATTCATAGCACCCTAGACAAACCACCCAATCATACCAATAGAGATTGTTGGGTTTTTAAATAGACCGGCAAGTTAAATGATGAAAGCAAGGATAAGGGATCGCAAAGCGAAGACGACGACGAGGAGCCCCGGCCGCCGAACATAGGGGGACAGAAGAAGTTTTCCCCTCAGGTCAAAACGGTGAACATGATATACGATACCCACATCCCCAAGAGGGAGCGCAAGCGCGCGCTCAGGGACGTCTATGTGATAGAGCCAATCACTCTAAAATTTAATCCATGGTCGTCATGACCGATCACTTTTGATCACCGGGATCATCCGACCAGTATCAGTCATGGTGGTTCAGCCGCACTAGTCCTGGATCCAATAATTGATGGGTTCCACCTGACGCGAGTCCTGATGGACGGTGGCAGTAGCCTCAACTTGCTCTATCAGGATACAATGCACAAAATGGGCATTAACCCATCACAGATCAAGCCCACAAAGACTACCTTTAAAGGAGTCATACCGGGCGTAGAGGCCCGTTGTATGGGCTCAATCACACTAGAGGTTGTCTTTGGATCTTCCAACAACTTCCGAAGCGAGGAGTTAATCTTTGATATCGTCCCCTTTCGCAGCGGCTACCACGCACTCCTCGGACGAACCACATTTGCTCGATTCAACATGGTGCCAAACTATGCTTGTTTCAAGCTCAAGATGCCCGGAACACGCGGCGTCATAACAGCTAATGGAAACACGGAACGCTCCCTCCGCACCGCATTAGCAATAGAGGTACATGGTGGCCTTTTCAAGCAGAACCTCAATTCGGCGGCCGATCCACCTGACACTATCAAGAGAGTCCGAACCATTCTGCAGCAGGACAACTCGGCTCGTCAAGAGCTCGACTAGCAATTTGGCCTCCGTCCCTGTCCAGACCAAGTGGCGGCAATTGTACCGCGTGTACATAATTGCGCACTAAAAGTACCATGGACACGGATGGACGCATGACTAGCTTGTGATCCGCAATACGGCTCGACCGCCCCGGACACACATACTTTCACTATTTTCCCTTTTTTCTTTTTTTCTTTCTTTTATCACAGGCCTTTCCTGAAGGCTTGACCATCGATTCTTTTCAAAGGATAAAAACATCAAGACGACAAGAAGCATGGACGTACTAGGGAACCATTAGGTGGTTTGTTTATCGATCCCTTTACCTATTTTCAGGACCCACATGCAGCTCTCCCTTGGTTAAGGCATAGTAAATAGCTTTCTGCTTATTGCACTACTTGTATAAATGCGCTTTAATGCACCAACGAAATTATAATATAAGCAGTTTGCGGCCCAAATTTTGCGGCTCTAGCTTACCACTTGTTCTTCTTTTTCTTCCTTTTTGTCTTTTATTTTCTGGTAACTCTATCAGATAACACCCGTACACTCTGGTGCGTTTCAATTTGCCAGGGGCTTCATAACACCCCCCAACATGGCAAGAAAAGTCCGAACACTTGTACAGTATAGTTCGGCACCCCGAATTTAGCACTATATGCATTGGCTCCGAATCATGTCTTTGGTCAATAGTTGGGTCGCCCGGCTCCTGTGCTTACTACCCTACGCTCCGCTGTATCGGCTAGGGTAGTAAAGGGAGAACTACTGTGATTGTGCCCTGGTTTACCCAAGTGAGCACATCAGTAGAGAAAGCCGAAAACTGACTGTCATGATGCGACGAGAGCCATTCAGCTCTTCGAAGGTCTCAAATCCTTAGAGATTTTTTCAGCATTACGTGAGGGATTGGTACTTACCCGATCAAGTGTTTACAACATCCTAGTCCGGATACTAGGGGCTGCGCCTATATTTCTATTGTCAAACTCCTATCGCTACGTGAGGGTGCTAAAGCTGCATAGTCCGAATGCCTGGTTCGACGTGCTAAACACCTCCTTCAAGGACCAAACAATTGGATCAAGAGTGTTTAGATTACATCCCAAACACCCCCGTATTTCCTACATGGGGGCAGAAGCCGACGACTGGCCAACTCTCAGATTTAACATAACACGGCCGCACAGGAGGAGAATTTGTTTAACAAAACATTATATTACATAACAATTTTGTTTCATCATACAAGGTAAAGACAACATGAATGTATTCATTTGAAAATAATGTCTTGCGCACATTGCGTAGCTACAATGTGAGACCCCTCCAGGACATCTGCAAAATACCGCTCGGGCGTGCGGTCCTCCTTGCCCTCTGGCGGCCCCTCGGTCATCAGCTTGACGGTGTCCATCTTCGCCCACCACACCTTGACACAGGATAAGGCCATGCACGCACCTTCAATGCAGGCCGGTCTCTTAACGACGTCTAGCCGAGGACAGGCATTCACCAGCTGCTTTACGAGCCCGAAGTAGTTGCCGGGTATAGCTTCGGAAGGCCACAGCCGGATTATCAAATCCTTCATGGCTAGTTTGGACACCCTATGCAGCTCAACCAGCTATTTCAGCTGATCGGTGAAGGGCATGGGATGCTTTGGCGCAAGGTACTGCGACCCGAACAACTTCTCCGTCGAGCTCCCTTCTTCGGCTCGGAAGAACTCCGCAGCGTCGGACACACTGCGCGGCAGATCTGCAAACGCCCCTGTAGAACTCTAAATCCGATTTAGTAAGAAATACTTCTTCTTCACATACTTGCTTTGCATACTAAATGCCTTACCCGCTGCGATCTTCTTGGCCTCCAGGATCTCCTGGAGGGCACCCTGGGCTACAACCCAGGCCGCTTCCACGCTTTGACAAGCCTTAGCGAGTTCGATCTCTCGGGCCGAAACATCTCCCTCCAAGGCCTCATACTTCTTCACATCGTCCTGGAGCTCTTCCTGGACCTCGTTCAGTTGGGCCTTAAGCTTCTCACGAGCGGCCTGCTCCTTGACAGCTTTCCCCTCGGCTTCGGCCAGGGCCTTTTTAAGGGCCTCGACCTCGGTCGTCGCCCCTACACATATCATGACACTGCGGTCAATATACATTGTTTATTCTTTCCGAATGTATAGCACGTCATTACATACCTTGCTGGTCTTCCAGCTGCTTCCTCGCTTGGCCAAGCTCCTCCTCTGCCCGCTCCAGCCTTTGCGTTATGCTGGAGACTTCGGCAGTGTGTGAGGTCACGGCCAGCAACGAAGCCTGCGTATTCACATCAAACACATTTTAGTTAGTTTCCTATGGAATTTCATTGATCCTCTGTCCGGCTTTTCTTTTCGAACACCGGACAGTGTCTCAGGGGTTACTGTCTATATTGGGATTTTCCCTGTTACGTTGCTTACCTCAAAACCTGTCAGCACGCCGCTGCAGGATTCGGTCAGTCTGTTGTTGATGGACTGAACCTTCTCAATCACCGTACCCATAAGGATACGGTGTTCTTCCACAATGGAAGCGCCTCGTAGCGCTTCCAGTAGATTACCCGGTGACTCTGGTTGGACAGAGGTCACCGGTGGAATAGGCACACCCCCTTCTTTCGAAGGAGGTTGTTCGCCGGATTCCGGAGCCGCATGGGTCTCTAGAATCGTATTCGGCTGGGGGCCAAACTGATCGAGGCCCCAAGTCGCCATGGGGATCTGCTCCCCCATGTGTCCGGAAGTCGAGGTCTTGCCTCCTGGCGCCACCATGATGGCCTCCTGAACCTCTCCCTGGCCTGGGAAGGTCCTTTGGGACAGCACCTCATCATCTCCCTTGGCCTTGGGAGAGTAAGCGATCGTCGGCGTCTCGCTGGCCATGGCCTTTGAATCCAATGATCCTCTTGATGAGGATCGCTGGGAGCTGTCATGGGTCGGACTGTAATAACATGATTAACCATATTAATATTATAGAGTGGAGAGGTAGGATAAATAGACGAGTGCGGGTTGTTAGTACTCACGATGCAGCCAGGGGCTTGTTCCGGGGCCTTCGCTCCGTGCTGCTGTCGACGTCCTAGGCGGAGTTATCCGCGATAGGGCCTTTCCCCCTCTTGGGCGCATCCGCCTCCAGATTTGTGGAGGCCTCCCTCTTCCTCCTCCTCCTCCTCCTCCTCATCGTCATCGTCTTCGGCAACGGAGGAGCAGGTCTTGTCTTTAGACGTCACGTCCGAAGTGCCCTTGCGGCGGGGGCCACTCCGGACCCCCTTGGTCTTCTTCTCCGGCGCCTTATAGGGCGTCGGTACTAGCATCTTTGCTAGACGCGGGATGACTGTTTCCTTAGGTAGGGGAGCCGGAGACCAAATCCGCTTCGGCCTCTCCATCCATTCCTGAAGAAGCAATGATAATAAAAGTTCAGATATCATCCTTGAAACAAGCAAGTAGAGGATGCGTTAAAAAACTTACCTCGTTGGCAGGGTGGTTAATGTCATGCCCACAGTTCGAGTTTGTGGTTGGCGGTGTCTCGTTGCCCTTGAAGAGCAACTTCCAGGCATCTTCGTGAGTGGTTCCGAAGAGCCTCTCCAAGGTTTGGTGCTTCTTCGGATTGAACTCCCATAAAGGGCGACTTCGGCTTTGGCATTGGAGGATCCGGCGAACCAGCATCACCTGGATTACGTCGACGAGCTTGATGTTTTATCCACCATGCTTTGAATGCGCGTTTGCAGCCCTATCAGCTCGTCTGACGAGGACCAATTTGGGCCCTTATCAACCCAGGAGGTGAGTCGCATTGGAGCGCGGGAGTTGAATTCGGCAGCCGCGACCCAGGTGGCGCCGCGGGGTTCTGTGATGTAGAACCACAGTTTCTGTCATTCCTTGACAGTCTCCACGAAAGGACCTTTTGGCCAGGAGACATTGGTCAGTTTGCTCACCATAGCGCCTCCACATTCCGCGTGCTGGCCATCCACCACCTTCGGCTTAATGTTGAAGATCTTGAGCCACAGCCCAAAGTGGGGTTGGATGCGGAAGAAGGCCTCAAACATGACGATGAACGCTGAGACATTGAGGAAAGAGTTCGGGGCTAGATCATGGAAGTCTAGCACGTAATAGAACATCAGCCCGCGGACGAAAGGGTGGAGTAGAAACCCTAGCCCACGGATGAAATGAGGGATGAATACCACCCTCTCGTTGGGCTTCGGTGTGGGGACAACTTGCCCCTTGGGTGGAAGACGGTGAGCGATTTCCTTCGCCAGATACCAGGCCGCCCGAAGCTCAGTAATGTCCTTCTCCTTGACGGAGGAGGCCATCCACTTGCCTAGACCTCCAGATCCGTACATGGTTGAGCGCTTGCTCGAGTGGGGACAAGATGAGAACTTTGGCGCTAGAGGTTAAGAGTGGAAGGACAGAGGAAGAGAGAAGGCGTGGTAGAAGAAGGGGAATCATTATCTCCTTTATAAATGCAGTGAGTATCGAACGCCTCCCCACTTGCCCTAAAACTTGCCTATTCCCAAGGGCTGTGTAAACAGCACGGTTGGATTACCCACGCCTGTATTGATGAGAATCCCGCAAATAGGGGAAACGATCTCTGCTTTGACAAGACGTGCCAATGGAAACCGCATCTTGAAATGTGGAACGACAGACAAAAATGGTTCGATATAATGACCGGACAGACGTAATGTCATCTTGCAAAAAGCTGTCAGCAAATGGGACTCGTGAAATATTATATTCTCTGCAGTTGTGTGTGGTACTTGTGTAGCAGATCTGAACACATTCATTTTATCCGAAGACTATCTTGGAATAATCGGAAAGGGGAACCCGCCTTGCAATGCCGAAGACAATCTACACGCCGGGCACCTCGTCATTGAAGCTTGGTTCAGGGGCTACTTAGGGAGTCCTGGATTAAGGGGTCCTCGGGTGTCCGATCTATTGGATATGGGCCGAACTGATGGGCCATGAAGATACAAAGACCGAAGACTCTACTTGTGTCTGGATGGGACTCTCCTTGGCGTGGAAGGCAAGCTTGGCGACCAAATATGAAGATTCCTTTCTCTATAACCGACCTTCTATAACCCTAGATCCCTCCTATGTCTATATAAACTGGAGGGCTAGGTCCGTAGATATATCCTCATAACCATAGTCAGGCTAGACTTTTAGGGTTTTAGCCATTATGATCTCGGGGTAGATCAACTCTTGTAATACTCATATTCATCAAGATCAATCAAGTGGGAAGTAGCATATTACCTCCATTGAGAGGGCCCGAACTTGGGTAAACATTGTGTCCCCCGCCTCCTGTTACCATCGATCCTAGATGCACAGTTCGAGACCCCCTACCCGAGATCCGCCGGTTTTGATACCGACAGCGGGGGGTCTGAGAACAAGTTACTTTGTCTTTATTTTGGTACTCCACTCGGACCGGGCAGGCTGTACCGAGTGGAAACGTATATAGTGGGGGCACATTGAGTGCACCCACTGGGTATAGTCTCCAAGACCAGTGTCGGATGTTTGATTCAGTAGTGGTCTGAGAATATGTTTTGGAAATAGCAATCAGGATTTGCCCTTCTCCACTCGGAAGTAGAGGAAATGCTTTGAAAAGTCTTACTCATCGTCGACTGAATCTTTTTGTGTTGATTCCAGAAATCTTGTGAACTTGGAATCTAGTATGTTTCCCTAGAGAAGGAGAAGACCCAAGTCCAACTAGATTTAGAGCTTACCAAGAAGAACTTGAAGCTGGCTCAAGAGGAGGTGAAGACCATGCGAGGTATCACTTCACTGACTGTGAGCTTCGTCATTTTTCCTTGTCGTCCTTTGAACCAAGTGATTCCACTCAAATAGATGTACGTAGTGAGAACCGTCAACTCCAAGCGTGACTAAAGAAGGTTATTTATTTAGACACTATGAAGCAGGCACCAGAGAGGAAAGACAACCAACTCGCAAGGGCACAAAAGGTGGCTCGAGAGAAAACATTCGACAAGCTTGAAGAGGAGAAACTAGCTTTAGTCCTGGACTAAGGGGTCCTCGAGTGTCCGTGCTATTTGATATGGGCCGGACTGATGGGCCGTGAAGATACAAGGTAGAAGACCTTCCGCCGTGTCCGCGTAGGACTCTCTTATGTGTGGATGACAAGCTTAATGTCCGGATGTATAATTTCCTTTCTCTGAAAATCGACTCTATAAAACCCTGGGCCCCTCCGGTGTTTATATAAACCGGAGGGTTTATTCCGTAGAGGCTATCAGAATTCATACAGTTTCGACATCTAGGGTTTAGCCATTACGGTCTCGAGGTAGATCAACTCTTGTAACCCCTATACTCATCAAATACAATCAAGCAGGACGTAGTGTTTTACCTCCATTAAGAGGGCTCGAACCTGGGTAAACATCGTTTCCCCCTTGTCTCTAGTTACCTTCGATCCTCAGACACACAGCTCAGGACCCCCTACCCGAGATCGGCCGGTTTTGACACCGATAGTAACTCCGTTCTTGTTCCCCTTGCACATGCCATCATCTCCATGCCTAAACTTGCTCCAAGTTTCATCTTTCTTGTCCAAGCTAGGCCCTTCATTTGTAAGCAAAACAAATGTATCCAATTTAGGTCGCATCATATTCTCATGAACATTAGAATCATTACAAAGAAACGAAAGTCCCTGGTAATTCAATTAGCATGCGCGAGCTCTAGTAATGGGTCCAGTATGTATAGCATCAGGGGCTATGGTTGTAACAATGGTATTGATGTCCTCATCAACCTGCCCTTCTTGAAATGAAGTCGTCCTAGATGGAAGCTCAACTTCCTCACCCAAATAAGGCTTCAAATCAGCAATGTTAAAAGTGGGACTAACCCCAAAATCTGCAGGCAGCTCAAGTTTATATGCATTATCATTTATTTTCTCTAACACCTTAAAAGGACCATCAGCACGTGCCATTAGCTTTGATTTGCACAAATTAGGAAATCTATCCTTACGCAAATGTAACCAAACAAGATCTCCAGGTGCAAACACAACATGTTTTCTACCCTTATCTCCAGCAAGTTTATATTTAACATTCATACGCTTAATGTTTTCCTTAGTTAACTCATGCATTTTAAAAATTAATTCAGCATGTTGTTTAGCATCAAAATTAACCTTCTCCGAAGATGGAAGAGGCAACAAATCAATAGGTGCACGAGGTAGGAAACCATACACAATTTCAAAAGGGCACATCTTAGTAGTAGAATGCAATGAATGATTATAAGAAAATTCAATATGAGGCAAGCATTCTTCCCACATTTTCTTAATATTCTTCAAAAAATCCCTAAGCATAGTAGTCAATGTTCTATTGATTACTTCAGTTTTTCCATCAGTTTAGGGGTGACAAGTAGTACTAAAAAGCAATATTGTCCCCAACATAGCCCATAAACATCTCCAAATGCGGCTAAGAAATTTAGTATCACGATCTGAAATAATAGTATTCGGCACACCATGCAAGCGAATAATTTGACGAAAGAACAAATCAGTAACGTTAACATCATCATCGCTTTTATGACATGGTATAAAGTGTGCCATTTTCGAGAATCTGTCCACGATAACAAATATGCTATCCCTCCCCTTCTTTGTTTGAGGTAAACCTAAAACAAAGTCCATAGATATATCCTCCCATGAACACTAGGTACAGGCAAAGTCATATACAAACCATGGGGATTGAGTCGTGACTTAGCTTTTTGACATGTAGTGTAGCGAGCAACAAAACGCTCAACATCCCGTCTCATCTTTGGCCAAAAGAAATGTGTAGCAAGTATGTCCTCCGAATTCTTCACGCCAAAGTGTCCCATTAATCCTGCTCCATGCGCCTCCTGCAACAACAAAAGACGAACGGTGCTAGCTAGAATGCATAGCTTGTTAGTACGGAACACAAATCCATCATTAACGACGAACTTGTTCCACATTCTTCCTTCTTTACAATTCTGCATTACATCTTTAAAATGAGCATCGTGCACATATTGATCTTTGATGGACTGCAAACCAAAAAATTTGATGTCAAGTTGTGAAAACATGGTATAGCGACAAGACAATGCATCAGCAATAACATCTTCCTTACCCTTCTTGTGTTTAATGACATAAGGGCAGTCTCAATGAATTCAACCCATTTAGCATGTCTACGTTTTAGTTTAGTTTGACTTTTAATATGTTTCGAAGATTCATGATCAGAATGTATGACAAATTCTTTGGGCCATAAATAATGTTGCCATTTTTCTAAAGTCTGAGCAAGAGCATATAATTCTTTATCATAAGTAGCATAATTCAGATTAGGCCCACTCAATTTTTTGGAAAAGTATGCAACAGGTTTGTCATCTTGTAATAACACACCTCCTAATGCAATTCCACTAGCATCACATTCAAGCTCAAAAGTCTTATTAAAATCCGGAAGTTGGAGTAAAGGATTCAATACCGTAAAGGCTCCTTCCTATGCAGTACCCCAAACAAAAGGCACATCCTTCTTTGTAAGCTCATTGAGAGGTGCAACAATGGTACTGAAATCTCTCACAAAATGCCTATAGGATCCAGCGAGGCCAAGAAAACTCCTCACTTGTGTGACTATTTTGGGCTGCGGCCAACTCTCAATAGCTTCAATCTTGGCATTATAAACTTCAGTTCCCTGTGGAGTAACAACATAGCCAAGAAAAGATACTCGGTCGGTGCAAAAGGTGCACTTCCCAAGGTTACCAAACAAATGAGCACCACGTAGAGGAATAAAAACAACACGTAAATGTTCCAAATGTTCCTCCAAAGATCTGTTATAAATCAGTATATCATCAAAATAGACTACCACAAATCGTCCAATGAAAGCACGTAAAACTTCGTTCATTAATATCATGAAAGTACTAGGTGCATTAGTTAACCCGAAAGGCATGCCTAACCACTCATATAATCTCCCAATTTCCATTCATCTCCCAATTTCCATTCATCTCCCAATTTCATATGAATTTGATGGTATCCACTACGCAAATCAACATTGGACAATATTGTAGACCCACTCAATTCGTCAAGCATGTCATCTAGCCTAGGAATAGGATGACGATAACGAATAGTAATATTATTATTGCCTCTACAATCAACACATATACGCGACGTACCATCCTTTTTTGGTAGTAGTATAATAGGAACAACACAAGGACTAAGAGATTCGCGTATATAACCTTAGTCGAGTAGCTCCTGTACTTGACACATAATCTCCTTTGTCTCCTCTGAATTGGTACTGTATGGCGCACGGTTTGGCAGGGAAGCACTGGGAATTAAGTCAATCTGATGCTCAATCCCTCGAACAGGTGGTAATCCCGGTGGCACGTCTTGTGGAAAGACGTCAGCGAACTCCTGCAAAATGTTAGTGACAGCAGGATGCAAAGAGGAAGGTACATCCTCGAAAGAAAATAATACCGCTTTGCACACAAAAGCATAGAAAACAGATTTGTCGAAATCTAAATCATCAATATCAGATTTGGTGGCAAGTAAACATGCACTTTTCAATTTTATTTCAGAAGCAACAGTAGATGACTTATTATTAGGATTCATTTGTTGCTCAAATTATTTTGCCACAATTTGATTTTCACTCTTATTTTTCTCCTGTTTTTCTTTATTAGCTCTATTAATATCATATTTCAAAATGGAATCAGGAGTCATAGGAAGCAAAGTCATATTTTTATCCTTATGAACAAGAGTATACTGATTGTTTCTACCATGGTGTACAGAATGTTTATCAAATTGCCCTGGTCTACCAAGTAATAAGGAACATGCTTGCATAGGTACCACATCACAATCAACATAATCAGCATATGCAGAGATACTAAAATGCACACGAACAGTACGTGTTACCTCAACCTTGTCGTTGTTGTTGAACCATTGGATGTAGTAAGGATGTGGATGTGGTCTTGTGGTGAGAGATAGCTTCTCCACCATCTCCATGCTAGCCAAGTTGTTGCAGCTCCCTCCATCTATGATGACGCGAACATAACGTTCCTTCACAACTCCCTTTTTTACGGAACAAATTATGCCTCTGATTTTTCTCAACTTGTGTGACATGCACACTCAAAACATGTTGAGCAACTAAACATTCATACACGCCAGCATCTTTAGGAGCCATGTATTGTGTCTCATGATCAGAATAATCTCCACCGTGTTCTTCACTTGTAATAAGAGCCAAAGCCTCCTCATCATAGTCACTAGCGGATTCATTCCCACCATCCTCAGTAATAATCATCACATGCTTAGATGGGCATTCTCTCGCATAATGACCTCCACCCTTGCAACGAAGACAAATAATATCATGTGTTTGCCCTGTTGATGCCATGGATGAAGAAGAGCTCTGTGTAGGCCTAGAAGTTGTGGTCTTGGGAGAGAGTGGTGGTTGTGCCTACTTTCTTGTATCACAGTTGGAGGTGGCAGCTGACGGAGGTGCCGGTGCAGTAGAACGTGTGGAAGTAGAGGATGCACGTGGTGTCTATGATGAAGGTCGACCTGCAGAAAAGTTAGTTCGCGCCAATGCCTGTTGATTCTGCATTTCACGTTCAGCTTTGCAAGCAAGATGGAATAAACGAGTGATATTATTATACTCCTTATATTCTAGAATGGTCTGAATCTATTTATTTAACCCCGCCATGAAACGTGCAAGCATAGCTTCATTTTCCTCAACAATACCACATCTAATCATGCCAGTTTGTAATTCCTGATAATATTCTTCTACACAATTTTTTTCCTTGTCTCAAACGCTTCAATTTTTGAAGTAATTCAAGTTGATAACATGGTGGAACCCAACGAGTACGCATAGCGGTTTTTGAAGCAGCCCAAGTAGCTGGAATAGGATATAATCTACAATCTTCAGACCACCAAACACATGCAAAACTACTAAAAGCACAAACAGCAGCAGGAACACGTCTCTCCTTAGGATATTGTAAACATGTAAAACATTGTTTAGTTTCCAACTCCCAAGTAAGATATATATCAGGAACATATCTACCCTCAAATAATGGAATATTCAATTTTAGTTTAGGAAGATGGTCATGATCTCGTACGTCAGGTGGTGGTGCAGCCCTACCATTGCGATGATATGCATGAGGATGACCTAGTGGTGGTGGTGCTGGTGGTTGCACATAGTTCTGATTTTGATCAATCTCATCCTCGTAATGGTCCTCCACCTCTGCAGTAGCAGTGGGAGCTACAGAAGCATCAACAGTAGGTATAGCGGCACCAGAATTTTGACCAGGCTCATGCGGGACGCGCAATGCTCATCCCACTTGATTTGGAAGGCGATGTTGTTGTTGTTGATTTAGAGGTGCAACAGGTGCAACGGGCGGTGGTTGTGGAAGACGCGCGTGTACTTCATCGAACTTGGCGTCCAACTTGGTGTGAATTGTCTCCTCAGTGTCATCAATCCTCTCCAATGCCTTTCCGAAGGTGGCCATGACGTCTTCCACCCGTTGACTCAACATTTGCTGAAATTTATCATGAAGCTCCTTCTTCGTCATGTTCTCCCAGTCAATCTCATCGGCTTGTGGTCCTGCCATGGTTAGCAGCAATAGGTACGACGATGGTGCGGCGGCAGCGTGACAAACTGTGACACAACTCGAAACTCAAAAGGACTAGACGCTAAGACCAGCAACTAGATACGATGATGCAACCACAAATTCAACAAAGGAAAACCCTAAAATGATTATCCAAAGGCTTAGATTGGTTCGTATATGATGAACTAACCCTATTTTTTTTCCTTTTTCCATGACTCTAGGTATGAAGAACGGACTCGATCTAAACTATGAATGTCGGCATTTTAGGAACGGGGGTCCCCAGACTTGCCTACGTGTGGCCCACGGTGTGGCTCCACCAGCAGCCCTGTGCGGCCCATCTTCACAAGCAAGAACTCAAGACCCTCACGAGGGGCCAAGCCTCACGTGGCGTATGACGCAAGACCTCCTCGGGGGCAGCCACACCAGGCTAGCTCGCGAGGGTCGAAGAGATCAAGGCAAGGGAGACCTCGTGAGGTCCCGTGACGTATGCCATGACGACCAAGGCCAGGCTGGCACCACGCGGGCGTCAGCCCGCACGGTGTCCTCATTTCCTCTTTGGTGCTAAAGAGGCAAGCTCAGGCGTGGAGTCCCGAGGCATCAAGCAAAGGTTTCCATATCGGTGTAACAAGACCAAGACCAGAAGGACGGCAAGACAGAGGTCCCCGTGGATCCCAGGACGGCGTCACCACCAGAGCCTTTGGTAGGCAAAGAATACTTTTGTCAGGATAACTTGTACTAGCTGTCACCCTTCAAACTTGGTCGTTGTGGGATGCCTTCCCGCTCAATATTTGGGAAGAGGACCAGGGCCTCTATAAATAGGATTAGCCACCACCTTAGCAAAGGGGAAAGGATCATTCAGACCACCAGACACCACACAAGCTCGCCAGGCACAAGAACACCTCTCCTTAGGAAGCCATTCTTCCCCTTGTAACTGTTCATCCTCAGCCCACGAGGCAATCCATCACACCACACTGGAGTAGGGTATTACACCACAACGGTGGCCTGAACCAGTATAAATCTTGTGTCCTTTTATTCTGCATGTTCGACGCGCTAAGACTTGAGATTGTGGTGAGGGCGAGAGCTAGAGGGGGAGAGATCTTCGTGCGCATCCCAGTGTTCGAACCTCAAGGGTTTTGCCGAAACCCGAAATCTGACATTTGGCATGCCAGGTAGGGGTGCGCTGAAGGTTTCCTTCCGCTGATGCGCGTCCCTTTGCTCATCACACCCATGTCGGACGCGAGCTGAGCCCATGGCAAGCGCCGGGCCACCCTTGCCGCCCGTGCCGCTTAGACGGCCCCTGTTGGCGGGCCTCCCCGTCGTTCTCCGTCCCCTGTTGCCAATGCTGCCACCTTCCCTGTGGCAAACGAGCAGCAGGCCTCCTCACTGCACCCCTCCATGTGGCGAGACGGCCGCACCGCCACCCCGTCGCAGACTCCGGCTGACTCGTCGTCTCACGCTCGCCGCCCACCCACATACGTGCAGGCCACACTGCTCATGGCACACGAGCTCCCGCGTTACCTCCTGGTCGACGACCTCTACGAGGACTGGTTGGACCGCATCGCCGAGCTCGTCGGCACCATTGGAGACTCTCCTGCACTATCCCTCTCGCTGCCTTGCGGACCTCTAGCTGCGGGCGATGTAGCTCACGGAGTGCCTCCGCCTCCTCCGCGTCAAGACGGCGTCCCACGGAGTGACCCACCGCGCCGTGTGCCCGCGCACGAAGAAGGAAGCTGCCGAGAGGTTCCCCGTCTGCAAGGAAATGTTCCAGCGCTCCTGGCACCACGACAAGACCGCATGCCGCGGCGGTGCGTGGGCATCAAGGGCAGGCTCCACCCCTGCAGAGGGCCTCGGTGGCCACCGCAGGCTGCCGGGCTCTTGTTCTTGAGCTGCGTAGTGTCATCTGGCCAGGCAAGTTCAAGCCGGACCTGCCTCCATGCTACGACGGTACCCCTGACCCCGCAGAATTCCTGCAGCTTTACGAGCTGAGCATCGAGGCAGCCAACGGCAACGAAAAGGTCATGATGAACTGGTTTCCCATGGCTCTCAAGGACGGCGCCCGCTCGTGGCTCCTGAACCTGCTTCCAGGCTCGATCTCCTCCTGGGGTGAGATGCGTGACCGCTTCGTCGCCAACTTCCAGGGCACACGCCACCGACCTCCAGGAAGACAACAAGCTGGACGGAGCATCTTGGCGATCCAGGAAGCCAGGCATCACGCTGTCCTGGCGAAGATGGAGACAGTCCTCAGGAGGCCACCTGAGCCCCCAGAGCCTCCCGAGGCTCAGGGTCTCGACGGCTCGTGAGGAGCGACTTCTTCAGCGCGCGCCTTCAGCTACCCCAACACTCTTTCAACAACCAAACCAGGTGACTTTTTCCAAGTTCATTCAGTCGGGAGCACCCCTTGGGCTGCATTATTCCCAGGTCGCATGGGCCTGTCCCTGTGGCATATATCCACTTGCATCTTTAGTTTACCCTGCTGGGGGCGCCCCTCGGGCTGCACCATCCCCAGGCCACTCGGTTCCGACCCTGTGGCATGTATCGTTCTTGCATTTACCTCAGCTAGTTTGCTTTCCATGCATAAGCTACCTATCGTCACTACCTGCTTGATTGTCGCCCACTGAGGGAGCCACGCGCCGATCGTCTTTCTTCAGGATCCTTCGCATAAGAAGGCTAGGCACGCCGTTTGTGCTCGGGTCCGTCCCTGCAGCGTCGATAAATCCAACGGCTGAGCTCTGTCTAGCGGGCCGGCCCCGTTCAAGTCACCTCATGGGGTCGTTGGTGCTTGGCCTTCTCGTGCGATAACCTTAGGAGATTCAATCGACGCAGGTTGTCTAACCATCTTGCAGGACCACCGTAGTCAACAAGAACCAAGACCAGGCGCAACCTGCCTTGAGGTAGGGCCTCGTGAGTCCCGCGCTGGCTCACGAGTGCCCAGACACATCTCCTCTAGCCCTACCGTGCAAGCCATGTGTCAGGGCCGAGCTGTACAAGCCCCATGGGCGCTCTGCAGTAGGGAGTCCCCTCCCACGTGACAATGGAAGCACCATGCTCTACGCTGGCAGTCGACACTACCGAGGAGCGGCTATGCCTGGGAAAGTACAAAAGCGCTATGGTCCGCACTGGTCATAAACAACCGAGGGCGGCCTCACGGCCGTACCAACCTCAGGGAGTCTCCGAGCTCTATGTCTGGCCTCATCGCAACACCTCCCCTCAGGAGAGTCGCGCGAGGGGGCTGGGCACGGGGGCTGCGCTATGGTCAAGCCCAAGCATACGCCACCCCGCCAGATCCCTCGGACCTGGTCGTTGCGTGCCCTCCCAAGCGGAGCCAAGGTACGAAAGTCGTTTGAACGTCAAGGGGGACTCCCGAGCATCACGACTCTGGAGCCTAACTAACCACGTAGCCCCTCACTCCTTGGTCCGTCCTGGTGATCCAGATGGCCCAATGGCGGCTGAGGTATGCGCGGGGTCGGGCCCTGCCGACGTAGAACACTAGGCCTACTCCCAGATCTCCATTCTATAGGCTGTTTGCGCGTCAAGGGGGACTCCTGAGCATCGCGACTCAGGAGCCTAACTGACCACGTAGCCCCTCACTCCTTGGTCCATCCTGGTAATCCGGATGGCCCAATGGCGGCTGAGGTATGCGCGGGGTCGGGCCCTGCCAACGTAGAACATAAAGTAAATGGAAAGGAAATCGCAGAATTTCAAAGAAAATATTACAAGACATATTGTTCTCCTGAATCCAAACGTGAGTTGAACGCCTCCATGAAGCATGGTGTGTATTGCAGAAACTAAACAAGAATGGAGCCATCAGCAAGTCATCTCATCATTCCCGGACGCCGCCGTCGGCCACAAGGGATGCTTCTCCTGTGGCGGTGTTGCCCTCGCCTGCACCACCCGCCGGAGTTGCAGGATCGGCAGCACTGCTAGTTGAAGGCATAGGACCGAAGGCGCGGAACCTCTTCAGCAGGGCCTCCACCTGGCTCTTCACAGCTTCGGCAGTAGCCGCGTAGTGCTTGGCGTCCACAGGTTCCAGTAGCTCATCAAGGTGGGTGGTGGGATCGCGAAGATGGAGGCGGCTGAAGATGCGCGTCAACGCGGCTGAAGAAAGAATGCGGGCTTCTTCCTCCACCAAGGGGCCGACACCGCTCACGACTTCCTCAAGCACCTCAACCAGATAAGGAAGCAGTTGGGTGGGGCCCTTGTCGGTGGTGGCCTGCGGCTCCTCCAAACCGTTCTTGTAGAGCGACCGCAACGCCTTGCGGGACCTCTCCTCGAGGAGCTTGAAGGCCGCGCGGTCCTCGACCAGGACCTTCGCCTTGGCATCAAGTTCGGCTTTCTCTGCTTCCATCTCCCGCTTCAGCTTTTCCAGCTGGCTGCGCTCCACGGCCTGCATCTTCCCCAACTGCTCTAGCTCGTTGTCGCGACCCCTGACGGCGTCCTCTCGGGACTTCAATCTCTCCTCCTCCGCCTTGCGGCCACGAGCTTCTTCCACACGCTCGTTGCGCAGAGTCTTCAATTCGGCCTCCAGCAACTGGCAGCGATCCTTGGTGGCCCCAACATCTTTCAGCGCCACCTCGCGAGCGGCCGCGGCCTGAGCGGTGGCCTGCTTGTCCTTCTTGGAGGTTGCCGCCGCCTGGCTTAGCGTCGCCCGAATGGACACGTCTGAGTGAAGCCAGCAAAAGACCAGCTCCAGGCACCCGGCTAGGGTCGGTGGCCCGAAGATCTTCTCGCAGCAGGGTCATCACAGAAAGAGTGTGCTCCAAGATGTCCGAGGAGGTGAAAGGACCCGGAGATTGTGGTGCGGCAGGAGGGGGACGAGGCGACATCATCACCACGGCCTGGGGGGCCAGAAGCTCCTAAGCTTCATGGACCCTAGCGCCCGGGCCGGACGTTGGCATCTCCGGAGCCAGCGAGGCCACGGGGGCTGACTCCTCCCGAGGATGCTCTCCCAAGACTCGCGAGGATGATCGGGCCGGAGAAGCGCGAGCACCCTCGCAGCCCTTGCCCATGGAGAAGGGTGCGGCCGCCGTAGGCGATCTAGTCCCGAGCAGCACCGCCTCTTCCTCCTTCCTCTTCTTCGCCGCGGGCGATAGCCTAATCAAGGAGCAGAGAAGCGTGAAGGATAAGCAGCGGAAGCAAGAACAAGACAGGACAAGAACACTTGCTGGTCCACCGCGGCGTAGTTCCTCCGCTTCTTAAGCTTCAAGCCTGAGAGCCTCGCAGCCTGAGGCATAGGTGCGCGGGCTCCAGGGGCGGAAGTGGGGGCAACAGATGGACCGGAAGCAGCTCCAAGCGGTGTCGGGGCAGGAGCGTCGCCTCGGGAGATCAGTGCCGACCTGCCCCTCATCGGAACATCGACCGGTGGCCTCCTCCAAGGACTGGCCTTGGGCCTCGAGGAGCCCCCATCCACGGGTGCCTCCTCCCTCTCTGGGGGGACATCAGCCTCGTCATCATCATCAGGCAGGGTGCGGAGGATGTCGGGCTTGCGTAAGGGGGAGGTCTCCCTCGCCCCTTCGCGGGTCGCGTGCGAGTCGCGCTCCTCCTCTCCCTCTTCTTACTCCTCACCCTCCTCACGAGACTCGCCCGAAGACATGACCACCGGAGTTGTCGCCACCAGGATGTCAGTGGGTGCTGGCAGCACGAGCCCACGCTCATCGAAGGCAGGCAGAGCGGCGACGACCTCCGCCCCATCCGGGCGGTGGTACAGGGGAACAAGGCCATCAGGCGGGTACCCTTTGTCATCGGAAAGGAGCTCCGGGCGCAGGCGGAGGTCATCCGCTCCTTCTCCAAGTTTCCATAGTGGGTGGGGACACGACTAGAGTGGAGCCACGCATTGCGCCATGAATTCTTGGGCAATCATGGCCCCCGTGAGCTTCACTGTCCTCGAATCGCCGGGCTTTAGGTCGGTGGTCATCCTCTCCAGAACCCGCGTCACCTACGGGTCAGTGAGCTTCGTGCGAAGCCACCCCTCATGGGACACAGGCATCTCCGACGGCAGCACCAGCCGGGGGTGGACACGCTTGGCGTCCATCAGGACCCATTTGCTCCTGAAGCCCACGGCCTTCTTCCCGGCCTTCGAGATGGCATTGGTCTTGTTGGCTGCGATGAAGCCAACACACCCCGAACACGGGCCCTTCTTAAGCCGGAGAAAGAAGAAGTGGCACAATTGCGCCACGGACGGCATCAACACGACGTATGCCTCGCATTAGAGGGCGAAAATCGACAAAAGAAGGATGGAGTTGGGATGAAAATGAAGGGGTGGATCTTATAGTGACTGAGGACGGAGTAGAAGAAGTTGGAGAAGGTGGGAACTAACCCGGCGACGATGCTAGTCGTGAAGAAGGGGTAGACTGTGCTACCAGAGTATCCAGGCTCGGCGGAGCCGGCCCGGAGCACAGTCTTACTCTTCTCATCACCCTCCGCCATCATCAAGCGCACGGTGGCCAGGCTCTTCTCCGGCACACTCGGCGCCTCAAGCGCGGGCTCGTACCAGGATGGAGAAGGGGTAGCGCTGGCTTCCCTGGGCACCATTGACGACAAGCTCGAAGGTCTGGGTGGATCTGGAGTCTCTGGAAGAGAAGGGCAAGAAAGGGGATCTGGAGCAAGACAAAGGAAAGCAATGAAGGCAAATGTAGCCCGCGCCAACCTTTTGTTAGGCGGGCAGTTGCCGAGGCAGCACGGGGAAGCGGAGACGCCCACGTCCAATAAACCGCCACGCGTCAACCGAGGCCGCATGCTGTTAGGGCCCGCGGCGCCCCACACTTGCCCCCTGGCTTCGCCTCGAAGCCAAGTCCGAGCGCGCCTAGGACCCGGGGGCTACTGTTGGCGTTCTAGGAACGGGGGTCCCCAGACTTGCCTTTCCTGCGGCCCACGGTGTGGCTCCACCAGCGGCCCTGTGCGGCCCATCTTCACGAGCAAGCACTCAAGACCCTCTCGAGGGGCCAAGCCTCGCGAGGCGGACGATGCAAGACCTCCTTGGGGGTAGCCTCACCCGGATGGCTTGCGAGGGGCGGAGAGATCAAGGCAAGGGAGACCTCATGAGGTCCCCATGACGACTAAGGCCAGGTGGGCACCAGGCGGGCGCTAGTGCACGCAGTGTCCTCGTTTCCTCTTTTGTGCTAAAGAGGCAAGCTCAGGCGCGGAGTCCTGGGGCATCAAGAAAAGGTTTCAATATCGGTGCAACAAGACCAAGAGCAGCAGGACAGTAGGACGGAGGTCAGCATGGAGCCCAAGATGGCATCACCACTAGAGCCTTTGGCAGGCGAAGACTACTTTTGTCAGGATAACTTGTACTAGCTGTCCCCCTTCAAACTTGGCCGTTGTGGGATCCCTTCCCGCTCAATATTTGGGAAGAGGACCATGGCCTCTATAAATTGGACTAGCCACCACCTTAGCAAAGGGGAGAGGATCATTCAGACCACCAGACACCACACAAGCTCGCCAAGCACAAGAACACCTCTCCTCAGGAGGCCGTTCTTCCCCTTGTAAATGTTCATCCTCAGCCCACGAGGAAATCCATCACACCACACTGGAGTAGGGTACTGCACCGCAATGGTGGCCCGAACCAGTATAAATCTTGTGTCCCTCTGTTCTGCGAGTTCAATGCGCTAATACTTGAGATTGTGGTGAGGGCGAGAGCTAGAGGGGGAGAGATCTTCGTGTGCACCCCAGTGTTCGAACCTCAAGGGTTTTGCTGGAACCCGAAATTCAACAATGAACAACTGTAAAATCTCACCGAGCAACCTGGAAATCTGATACCACTTGATAGAGGAGAAGGTGTCCCGATGTCTCGATGAGATGGTGGCTATCATTTTCTGAGAGTCAACCTTGACGATCCGACTATGAACGTGCGATACGTCGCACCTTAGCAATCGCTAAACCAACTTCCGAGGGGTTATTGACCATGCAGGAGCACGATCAACCTGACCACGAGGGTCTATTTCCTGTGAGCAAACGAAGAACAATCAAGAAACTGAGATTGCAATCTGGATATTGCGAATATAAGAGGAAAGCTTTATTAATGAAGGGGAGGAAAGCTATATTCTGTGACGCCTTTTGTCTGGTCGTTGAACGCAAACGAAGTATGTGAAGTTGCAGCTATGTCGAATTTTAATCTAAACAAAAACCCAAAGTCTAAACGATGCCCTAAGGGCTGTATATATGAAGGAAAGAGGGGGGAATTTCGTGGCCCTTGGAGGAGGGGTCCGAAACCAACCATAACTCTTGTTTCCACACACACACGGACTATATAAACAGCCTATAATCAAGTATTTCGAAATTACACGGGCCTGCCCAAAAATAAGGTGACGCAACACCTAGAATAGCCTCTGGACGAAATTTAGGAAGTGTCATCTTGTATATTTCGTCCAAGGCTTCATGCACTCATTATGGTGGCTTCAAAGTCATGGAATCATCACTTGTAACTCCGTCCTTGTTCCCTTTGCACATGACATCATCTCCATGCTTGAACTTGCTCCAAGGTTCATCTTTCTTGTCCAAGCTAGGCCCTTCATTTGTAAGCAAAACAAATGTATCCAATTTAGGCAGCATCATATTCTCATGAACATTAGAATCGTTACCAAGAAACGAAAGTACCTGGTAATTCAATTGGCATGCGCAAGCTCTAGTAATTGGTCTAGTATGTATAGCTGCAGGGGCTGTGGGTGTAACAATGGTATTGATGTCCTCATCAAGTGCAAGCATGGAAGAAATCAACTATCCGCTGTGGAGCCGATGTGGCACTCTCACTTGGTCGTGGCCACTTCAAAGAAGCTAGGGAACACAACCTGAAGGCTCTTCAGGTGGCAAACAAGAAGAAGCTCTAGTTTGCAACCTTCATGGAGACCTTCATTGATGCAGCCACTTGGATCATAGATGGCATTGATCTGGATACCTCTATTGAGCCCGGGAGTCCTCCTGGTGCATGAAAAAACTTTATAAACCAAACTTACTTGCCTCAGAATGACAAGTGATCCTGTAAGTGCTAAACTCTTTTCGGTCTGTCGCCCGAGTACTTTTTCTTGCGTTTCTGAACTTGATAGATTTATCTGAAAATTGCTTTCCAATTTCCTACAAGTTCCGAGTGAACTGGTTTGTTTTAATTAGACAAGAACGGGCTCGCGGCTAAGCCTCCAAATGGGAGGGATGCTCTCACTCGGAGAAGTGTTTTAACTTAGGCCAAAACAGGTTCACGACTAAGTCCCCGAGTGAGAGGGATGCTCTCACTCGGAGAAGTTTTTTAACTTAGGTGAGGACGGGTTTGCGGCTAAGTCCCCGAGTGAGAGGGATTCTCTCACTTGGAGTAGTTTTTTAACTTAGGCGAGGATGGACTCGTGGCGAAGCTGTCGAGTGGTAGGGATGCTCTCATTCGATGTAGTTTTTTAACTTTAGGCAAGGACGGGCTCACGGCTAAACCCCCGGGTGGGAGGGATGCTCTCACTCGGAGAAGTTTTTTAACTCAAACAGCGAAAATAGGTTTCATAGCTGAGGCACCCACTAGGGCTTTTGAACACACGCTTATGCGAGAGAAATCATCATGGGACTGCGAGAGTCATGTCTTGATAAACAATATAAAAGTACTCTTATTACATCTCGACAATCTGAGTGCTAGGTACAAAATCGGTGGTGAAGATCTACATTCCAAGTGCGTGGCTCGTCGACCTTCTTCTCGAGGTTGTAGAGGTGGTAGTCCCCATTGGGTAACACCTGGGTGATGCTGCAGGGGCCTTCCCATGCGGAAGCAAGTTTGTGTGGCCGTTGCTGGTCCACTCGGAGCACTAGGTCTCCTTCTTGGAATGCTCGACCTCTGACATTCCTGCCGTGGAATCGACGAAGATCTTGCTGATAAATAGTCGACCGAATCAGCGCCATCTCACGCTCCTCTTCCAAAAGATCAAGGGCATCCTGCCATGCTTGCTCTGCCTCATCTTCCGAGTAGAGTTCCACTTGAGGTGCGTTGTGGAAGAAATCACTAGGCAGCACGGCTTTAGCTCCATACACCACGAAGAAAGGAGTGCGGTTAGTGGACCGGTTTGGAGTCGTCCTTAAACCCCATAGGACGAATGGCAGTTCAGTCACCCATGCTCCAGCTGCATGTTCAAGGTCGCACATGAGTCGGGGTTTCAATCTTGAAGGATAATGTCATTTTCCCTCTTAGCTTGACCATTTGACTACGGGTGCGCAATGGATGCCTGATCTACCCGAGTGCCTTGGGTGGCACAAAAGTTTCTGAACTCTTCTAAAATTGAAGTTCGAGCCATTATCTGTGATAATACTATGTGGAACTCTGTATCTGAATACCAACTATTTTAGGAACTTGATGGCTTTCTTTGAAACTAACTTCTTGATAGGCTTGGCTTCGATCCACTTAGTGAACTTGTCGACTGCTACAAGTAGATGAGTGAAGCCACTTCAGCTGGTCTTGAGTGGTCCAACCATGTCCACCCCCACACCACAAATGGCCAGACAAGTGGAATGGTCTTCAGGGCAGATGCGGGCTTATGAGACATGTTTGCGTAGAAATGACACCCTTCACACCGTTGAACGATCTCCTTTGTAGCTTCATTAGCTCGCGGCCAATAAAACGCAGCTCGGTATGTGTTGACCACAATTTTCTGAGAGGACGCATGGTGACCACAGGTCCCCGAGTGGATCTCTTCCAGAATCAGTCAACCCTCTTTTGGAGAAATGCATCACTGAGCTACACCAGTAACACTCTCTCTATGGAGCTATCCATTTATCACTGTGAACGCCTTGGATCTGCGGACAATCTGTCGTGCTTCAACTTCGTCTTTTGGGAGTTCCTGCCTGAGCAAATACGCAATATACGATACCGTCTAGTTAGGAATGATTACTAAGATCTCCATAACGAGGTGACGATGGCAAGGACCTCAATTTCAGTCGGATCAGTAGGGCTTGTTGCTTGGGGAGTGATAGAGGCAAAGTGATAGAGGAGAAGGTGTCCCGATGTTTCTATGAGATAGATATCGTTTTCTGCGGGAGTCGACTTTGACGATCCGACTACGAACGTGCGAAGATGACACGCCTTAGCAATCGCTAAACCAACTTCCGAGGGTTATTGACCATGACGGAGCAAGATCAACCTGACAACGAGGGTCTATTTCCTGCGAGCAAACGAAGAACAAGCAAGAAACTAAGATTGCAATCTGGTTATTGCGAATAAAAGAGGAAAGCTTAATTAATGAAGGTGGGGTTTTGTGACGTCTTGGTCTGGTCGTTGGACACAAATGAAGTACGCGAATTTGTAGCTATGGTGAATTTTTAATCTAAATAAAAGCCCAAAGTCTAAACGATGCCCTAAGGGTTGTATATATGGAGGAACAGGGGGAATTTCGTGGCCCTTGGAGGAGGGGTTCGAAACCAAGCCTAACTCTTGTTTCCCCACACTTACAAACCCCAAAAGCAGCCTATACTTAAGTATTTCGAAAATACATTGGCCTGGCCCAATAATAAGGCGACGCAACACCTAGAATAGCCTCTGGACGAAATTTATGAAGTGACATCTTTTATATTTCGTCCAAGGCTTCATGCACTCCTTATGGTGGCTTCAAAGTCCTGAAATCATCACTTGTAACTTTGTTCGTGTTCCCCTTGCGCATGCCATCATCTCCATGCTCAGTCTTGTTCCAGTGTTCATCCCCCTTATCCATGCCAGGCCCTTCGTTTGTAAGCAAAAGAAATGTATGTAATTTAGGCAGCATCATATTCTCATGAACATTAGAATCATTACCAAGAAACATAAGTACCTGATAATTTAATTGGCGTATGCGAGCTCTAGTAATTGGTCCAGTATATGTAAAAGTAGGGGTTGTGGGTGTAACAATGGTATTGATGTCCTCATCATCCTCCCCTTCTTGAAATGAAGTCTTCCTCGATGGAAGCTCATCTTCCTCACCCAAATAAGGGTTCAAATCTCCAATGTTAAAAGTGGGACTAACCCCAAAATCTGCAGGCAGCTCAAGTTTATATGCATTATCATTTATTTTCTCTAACACCTTAAATGGACCATCAGCACGTGGCATTAGCTTTGATTTGCGCAAATCAAGAAATCTATCCTTACGCAAATGTAACCAAACAAGATCTCCAGGTGCAAACACAACATGTTTTCTACCGTTATCTCCAGCAAGTTTATATTTAGCATTCATACGCTCAATGTTTTACTTAGTTAACTCATGCATTTTCAAAATGAATTCAGCACATTGTTTAGCATCAAAATGAACCTTCTCCGAATATGGAAGAGGGAACAAATCAATCGGTGCACGAGGTAGGAAATCATACACAATTTCAAAATGGCACATCTTAGTAGTAGAATGCAATGAACGATTATAAGCAAATTCAATATGAGGCAAGCATTGTTCCCACATTTTCTTATTATTCTTCAAAACAGCCCTAAGGATAGTAGACAATGTTCTATTGACTACTTCAGTTTGTCCATCAGTTTGGGGGTGATAAGTAGTACTAAAAAGCAGTTTAGTCCCCAACTTAGCCCATAAACTTCTCCAAAAGTGGCTAAGAAATTTAGTATCATGATCTGAAACAATAGTATTTGGCACACCATATAAGGAATAGTTTCATGAAAGAACAAATCAGCAACATTAGCAGCATCATTGCTTTTCTGACATGGTATAAAGTGTGCTATTTTCGAGAATCTATCCATGAAAACAAATATGCTATCCCTCCCCTTCTTTATTCAAGGTAAACACAAAACAAAGTCCATAGATAGATCCTCCCATGGAACACTAGGTACAGGCAAAGGCATATATAAACCATGAGGATTGATTCGGGACTTAGATTTTTGACAAGTAGTGCAGCGAGCAACAAAGTGCTCAACATCCCATCTCATCTTTGGCCAAAAGAAATGTCTAGCAAGTACATCCTCCATCTTCTTCACGCCAAACTGTCCCATTAATCCTCCTCCATGCGCCTCCTGCAACAATAAAAGACGAACGGAGATAGCTGGAATGCATAGCTTGTTAACACAAAACACAAATCCATCTTTCATGACAAACTTGTTCCATGTCCTCCCTTCTTTACAATTCAGCAATACAACTTCAAATTCAGCATCAGCCACACATTGATCTTTGATGGTTTCCAAACCAAATATTTTAAAGTCAAGTTGTGAAAGCATAACATAACAACGAGACAATGCATCAACTATAACATTTTCTTTACCCTTCTTGTGTTTAATGACATAAGGGAAAGCCTCAATGAATTCAACCCATTTAGCATGTCTACAATTTAGTTTTGCTTGACTTCTAATATGTTTCAAAGATTCATGATCAGAATGTATAACAAATTCTATGAGCCATAAATAATGTGGCCATGTTTCTAATGTCCGAACAAGAGCATATAATTATTTATCATAAGTAGAATAGTTCAGACTAGGCCAACTCAATTTTTCACAAAAGTATGCAACATGTTTGCCATCTTGTAATAACACACCTCCTAATCCAATTACACTAGCATTACAATCAAGCTCAAAAGTCTTATTAAAATCGGGAAGTTGGAGTAAAGGAGAATGTGTCAACTTATCTTTCAATACCGTGAAATCTTCTTCCTGTGCAGCTCATTTAGAGGTGCAGCAATGGTGCTGAAATATCTCACAAAATGCACATCCAAACAAAAGGCACATCCTTCTTTGTGAGCTCATTGAGAGGTGCAGCAATGGTGCTGAAATCTCTCACAAAATGCCTATAGAAACCAGCGAGGCCAAGAAACTCCTCACTTTTGTGACCGTTTTGGGCTGCTGCCAACTCCCAATAGCTTCAATCTTGGCTTTATCAACTTCAATTCCATGTGGAGTAACAACATAGCCAAGAAAAGATACTCGGTCGGTGCAGAAGATACACTTCCCAAGGTTACCGAACAAACGTGCATCATGTATGGCAATAAAAACAACACGTAAATGTTCCTCCAAAGATCTGCTATGAATCAGTATATCATCAAAATAGACTACCACAAATCATCCAATGAAAGCATGTAAAACTTCATTCATTAATCTCATGAAAGTACTAGGTGCATCAGTTAACCCAAAAGGCATGACTAACCACTCATATAATCCAAACTTAGTTTTAAAAGTTGTTTTCCCTTCATCTCCCAATTTCATACAAATTTGATGGTATCCATTACGCAAATCAACTTTCCAGAATATTATAGAGCCACTCAATTCATCAAGCATATCATCTAGCCTAGGAATAGGACGACGATAACGAATAGTAATATTATTAATGCCTCTACAAACAACACACATACACGCTGTACCGTCCTTTTTGGATACTAGAATAATAGGAACTACACAAGGACTAAGGGATTCGCGTATATAACCTTTGTCGACCACCTCCTGTACTTGACGCATAATCTCCTTCATCTCCTCTGGATTGGTATGGTATGGTGTACGGTTAGGTAGCGATGCACCGGGAATTAAAGTCAATCTAATGCTCAGTCCCCCGAATAGGTGGTAATCCCGATGGCACGTCTTGTGGAAAGACATCAGCAAATTCCTGCAAAATATTAGTGACAATAGGAGGCAAAGAGGAAGGCGCATCCTCGAATAAAAATAATACCTCTTTGCACACAAAAGCATAGCAAACAGATTTGCTGAAATCTAGATCATCGAAACCAGATTTGGTGGCAAGTAAACATCCACTTTTCAATTTAATTTCAGAAGCAACATGAGATGATGGTTTGTTATTAGGCTTGACTTGTTGCTCAAATTCCTTTGCCACAATCGGATTTTCACTCTTATTTTGCTCATGTTTTGCTTTAGGAGCTCGACTAATATGATATTTCAAAATAGAATCAGGAGTCATAGTGATGTAGGGTGGAAACCCTCGGGCCGATCTTTCGCGATTGGAGTGGATCCCATGAAGAACACAAGAGGAGAACGAGGGGAATCACAAGAGAAAACACTCAAACCAACAAGATTCGGTTACACATATGCTACATTCTCGAAACACAAAGAGATACATCATCCAAATCCAACAAAGGACGATACATAGGGTCACTAGTTCTTCTCCGTGAGGAGGTCTTGAGGTCTTCTCGTTAGGGGTCTTCAATCCAAGTGGATCTTCTCCGAGGAGGTGACGGTCTCCCTCGGTGGAGTAGATCTGGCTGGATGAGCCAGGCTCTATCTCACATATGTCCTATTTCAACGCTGGCCCTAACTAGGAGGAGGAGGAGGTCTATTTATAGTATTAGTGCAAATGGGGGCGAAGCAAAGGGGTACATGGGCCTCGGGCCCGAAGCTATGCGCACACAGTTACCGGACGTCTGGTGGGTACCGGTCGTCCGGTGGCTCACGGACGTCCGGAAGCCACCGGACTTTCGCTAATTCGGCCAGGTTGAGGTTGCACTGGATATCCGGAGATGGCCGGTCGTCCGGTCGCTTCAGAAATCCGCTGATTTGGCTCAGGTGTGGTGGTGCTGGTTGTCCGGTGGAGGCCGGATGTCCGCTCGCTGGGAGGTGTGGCCAGTCGTCCGGTCCTAGACGGACATCCGCTCACTGTAGCTTGCGTTGGCTGGGACTTGGGTAGGTTGGGGCTTCAGGTGTCAGACGTTCGGTCCTGACCAGTCGTCCGGTGGCTGGAGCTTCTTTAGCAGCTCTATTTCTTGTCCATCATCATCGGTGTCCTTGCCGTCTTGTCCGTTGGATGTATCTGCTCTGTGGCCTTCCTCCAAGTACCTGATCACACATAGTGTTTCCGCTTGATGTAGTAGCCATGTCTCATGTATAGAAAGTGTTAGTTCGGAGAGGAGCTAGTTCACCTTATCTTTGATAGCCTTTGCTCGGGCCCTTATCATTGGTCCAAGTGGTGTCGTAGGAGACGTAGGTACGTCCATGGGGATGACCTTGGGATGCTTCGCATCATCTCCCCCCCCCCCTCCTTGGGAAAGATCCAACCTCAGATTGAAATCTTCATCACCATGATAGGGCGAGAGATCTTTGACACTGAAGATGTCATTCATGTTGTACTTGTCGCGCGGGAGGTCGATCTTATAAGCGTTGTTGTTGTAGTGTGATAGCACCTTGAAGGGTCCATCGGCTCATGATAGAAATTTGGACTTGTGTTTGTTGGGGAAGCGGTCCTTGCGAAGGTGTAGCCACACGAGATCTCCAATGTTGTATATCATGGGTTGCTTGTTGAAGTTGAGCTTGGTCGCGAGTCGTTGTACTTGGCGCTCAATTGTGTGCCTTGTATCTTCATGCATCTTCTTGAGATAGTTCACTCATGCACTCGCGTCCATGTTGATGCACTCTTGAAGTGGTAGAGGAAGAATGTCCAACGGGGACAACGGGTTGAAACCGTAGACGACCACGAAGGGGACTTGCCAGTAGTTGAATGTCTTGCACGGTTGTAGTGTACTCGACGATGGGTAGGCACTCTTCCCACTCCTTGATGTTCCTCTTGATCAATATGCGGAGTAGAGTAGAGAGGGTTCGGTTCGTCACCTCCTTTTGTCCGTCGGTTTGGGGATGGTATGCCGAAGAGAACAAGAGCTTGATTCCGAGCTTGACAATCGTCTATGGCACTCCATGTAGGCGCAAGATTTCCCTACAAACAATATTTGCAACATGTGAAGCATCGTCTATCTTATTGCATGGTACAAAATGTGCCATTTTAGAGAATCGGTCTACAACAACAAACACGGAATCCTTTCCTTTTCTAGTTCTAGGTAAACCAAGAACAAAATCCATGCTAATATCCTCCCATGGGTGATATGGAATTGGAAGGGGCATATAAAGGCCATGAGATTGAGCTTTAGACTTAGCTTTGTGACATGTAGAGCATCGGTTGGTGAAGCGTGAGACGTCGTGGAACATCTTGGACCAAAAATAGTTCTTGGAGAGCGTAGTAAATGTCTTGTCGTGTCCAAAGTTTCCCATTAGTCCTCCTCCATGAGATTCTTGCAAAAGTAACAAATGAAGAGAAGACTCGGGGGTGCAAAGTTTGTTGGCTCTCATAAGGCAATCATCTATGATGTAATTGCATTCCCATGATGTACGCGTCAAACACTTGGCGTAAGGAATTGCAAAAGTAGGGTCATGCGCATACATGTATTTTATGTGCTCAAAGCCTATGCCATTCAATTCAAGTTGGGTTACAAGCATGCATCTACGGGAAAGCGCATCCGCCACAACATTTTCCTTACCTTTAATATACTTGATGACATAAGGAAATGACTCAATGAATTCACACCATTTATCAAGATGCTTGTTCAACTTAGTTTGACCATTAAGATACTTAAGTGTTTGATGATCGGTGTGAAGAATGAACTCATGAGGATGGAGATAATTCTCCCAAACATGCAAGACTCTCACTAAAGCATATATCTCTTTGTCTTAGATGGGATAATTGAGTTTGTCTTGCATTAACACACCTCCTATGCCATAACCGCTAGCATTGCAATGAATCTCAAATGGTTTGTTGAAGTTGGGTAAAGCAAGCAAAGGAGCATGTGTAAGAAAATTCTTAAGCTCATTGAATGCGGTATCTTGGGATGGTCCCCAAATAAATGGCGCATTCTTCTTACTCAAAGCATGCAAAGGTGAAGCAATGGTGCTAAAATCCTTAAAGAATCTACGATAGAAACCGGCTAAACCAAGAAAACTACGCACTTGTTGCAAGTTGGTTGGTTGGTGCCAAGTTTTAATAGCATTGATCTTAGATTCATCTACATGAACACCCTTAGAATAGACAACGAAACCCAAGAAAACAAGCTTATCAACACCAAAAAGGCATTTGTCCATATTAGCATAAAGGCGCTCTTTTCTGATAGTTTGCAACACGGTTCTAAGATGGGTGACCAGATCTTTGAGAGATTTGCTAAAAACAATAATATTGTCAAAGTAGACCACAACAAATACACCAATATAGGGTCGAAGAACAAAATGCAAGACTCGCATGAAAGTACCGGGTGCTTCAGATAAACCCATTGGCATAACAAGCCATTCATATAAGCCAAATTTGGTCTTAAATGCGGTTTTCCATTAATCACCTTCTAGGATGGGTATTTGATAGTAGCCACTTTTAAGGTCATTCTTAGAGAAAATGGTGGCTCCACTAAGCTCATCTAGCATATCATCTAAGCGTGGAATGGGGTAACGATAACACACGGTAATAGCATTGATAGGAAGGGGTGATCCGGGGATGAGGTCGATTCGGTATTTGATGCCTCGTAGTGGATGTAGACCCGGAGGTACCTCGTCAGGGAATACGTCTTAGAATTACTGCAAAAGAGAAGATAACACTAAAGGTTGATTGTGAGAGGTGTTAGTTTTTGGTGCCTCATCCTTGCACAAAAGGACATAGTGCAAGACACTTTATGGGTTCTCCCACACTTCTCTCATATCACTTTTGGTGGCAAATAGGACTACGTTTTTCTTGTCGCTCATCATGGAGGCACTCGATTTGGACTTGTGTCTCTCACTCTCTTTTTGGTGGTTCACTCTCTCACTATTCTCTCCATGATGGGTGGCTTGCTTGTCGATGATTACTTGGCTTGGAGACATAGGACGTAGCACATACTCCTTTCCCTTCATCTTGAAGCTATAGTGGTTTGTACGCCCATTGTGGAGGACGCCTCGGTCAAATTGCCATGTCCGTCCAAGAAGGAGGTGGCAAACAGACATACGAACGACATCACACTCCAAAGTGTCTTCGTAAGCTCCGATCTTGAAGGAAACTTGTACCATATGCTCGACTTGGATAGTGCCGGAGTCGCTTAGCCATTGAACTTTGTAGGGAGGTGGGTGATTCATCTTAACCAATTGGAGTTTGGAGCAAAGTTCTTCACTTGGCAAGTTATGACTACTCCCTCCATCGATGATGACCTTGACAGACCTTCCATTGATGACGGTTGAGGGAGTCCTGGATTAGGGGGTCCCCAGACAGTCGGACTATATACTTTGGCCGGACTGTTGGACTATGAAGATACAAGATTGAAGACTTCATCCCGTGTCCGGATGGGACTCTCCTTTGCGTGGAAGGTAAGCTTGGCGATTCAGATATGTAGATCTCCTCCCTTGTAACCGACCGACTCTATGTAACCCTAGCCCCTCCGGTGTCTATATAAACCAGAGGGTTTTAGTCCGTAGGACAACAACAATCATACCATAGGCCAGCTTCTAGGGTTTAGCCTCTTCGATCTTGTGGTAGATCAACTCTTGTAATACTCATATCATCAAGATCAATCAAGCAGGAAGTAGGGTATTACCTCCATCGAGAGGGCCCGAACCTGGGTAAACATTGTGTCCCCCACCTCCTGTTACCATCCGCCTTAGACGCATAGTTCGGGACCCCCTACCCGAGATCCGCCGGTTTTCACACCTACATTGGTGATTTCATTGAGAGTTCCATTGTGTCATCATCATAAGGCTTGATGGCTCCTTCGGTCATCGGCAACGATGCGATCCAGGGTGAGGTTTTCCTCCCCGGGTAGATCTTCATCTTCGGCGGCTTCGTACTGCGGGCCAACTCGCTCGGCCATCTGGAGAAGATCGAGAGCTACGCCCCGGGCCATCAGGCCAGGTTTGGAAGCTCGAACTATACCACCGACATCCGCGGAGACTTGATCTTCGACGGATTCGAACCCATGTCAGGTACGCCGCACAGTCACGATGAGCATGATTTAGCTCTGCCACCGGACAGTGTTCGGGAGATCACGCCTGTAACTACTCTGGCCCTCAATCCGGAACAGATCGCGCCGTCTGAGGACGGGTGTATGGACCCCGCCACAGAGGCCGCACACTCAGCGGCGATAGATCCGAATACTGACTTCACCTCCTACGAGACCTATGTTGTTGGACCTTTGGATTCGTCCCTGGCCACGGTCTTCGAATCGCCTGCGTCCGTACCTATCAAATCTCATTGGGCGCCAATCACGGAGTTTTCCTCCGCGGATATCTTTCAGCACTCGCCCTTGGGAGATGTGCTAAATTCATTAAGGTCTCTATCCTTGTCAGGAGGCCCTTGGCCGAACTGTGTTCGGCTCGAGTGGGAAGCAGACGACGAAGAAATTTGTTCCCCACCCACCACCCACTTAATAGCCACTGTCGACGACTTAACCGACATGCTTGATTTTGGATCCGAAGACATCAACGGTATGGACGACGATGCGGGAAACAAACAGGAACCACCGCATGCAGGGCGCTGGACTGCCACTTCATCACATGATATATACATGGTGGATACACCCCAAGAAAATGATGACGAGGAATGGGAGGAAGCAGCGAAGGACAATTCCCTCGAGAAGCAACCAAAGCGACGGTGTAAGCACCGCTCCAAATCCCGCCCTGGCAAAAACCGCAATAACAGTGCAAGAAAAAGTAACACCCCGATCGACCCGAAAGGAGACAACGACCGCATGAACCCAGCGGTGGAGCAGGGTGAACCAGCGGACGGCGAACATAGTACGGAGCCGCTGTCAGGTCACGACGACCCTGAGGGTAAAACTCATCAACCTGTCTCCGGAGATATGAATAGTCCGGATGAAGATGCACACATCATCCCTGAAAGACACTTGGAACAAGAGAACCTTCATAAAAGGCTCATTGAAACCGCGCAGAGCCTGAAGAACCAGAAGCAAAGGCTTAAGACCTTGCAGAATACACTCAACAGGAGATGGAATAAAGTGCTTGACATGGAAGAAAAGTACGGCGATAATCGCCACACAAAAAGTTATCCAAAGCGCAAGCTACTGCCTGAATTTGACGATGAGGCCTTAGAGCCCACTCAGCCGGAAAATAAAACGGCCGATCAACCGGACCCACCACCCCATGGTCGCGACAGGGCGGCTAACGATGACGTACACAAGTCAGCACATGACCTACGTGAGGATCTACACAAAAAAGCCGGTTTGACCAGGTCCATTTACGGACCTAGGAAGCGCATTCCAGCACAGAATCATCTCCCCCAAATGACTATACTAACAGAATAATAGTTCGGAATCAAAACCGAACACTACAACCGTCAGACACACCCAAATATAGGGGTGCCGCGCACCCCCTATGCTTCACCGACGAGGTACTAGACCATGAATTCCCAGAAGGATTCAAACCCATGAACATAGAGTCATACGACGGAACAACAGACCCTGGGGTCTGGATTGAGGACTTTATCATTCACATCCACATGGCTCGTGGAGATGATCTCCACGCCATCAAATACTTGTCCTTAAAGTTGAAAGGACCAGCTAGGCATTGGTTGAAAAGCCTCCCCGAAAACTCAATCAGAAGTTGGGAAGAGCTCGAGGACGCTTTCAGGGCTAATTTTCAAGGGACCTATGTCCGACATCCGGATGCAGAAGATTTAAGTCACATAATTCAGCAAATCGGAGAGTCAGCCCGAAAGCTTTGGAACATATTCCTCACTAAGAAAAATCAAATTGTCGATTGCCCAGACGCCGAAGCCTTAGCGGCTTTCAAACATAGTGTCCGGGACGAATGGCTTGCCAGACACCTTGGCCAGGAAAACCAAAGCACAATGGCAGCCCTAACAAGCCTTATGACCTGCTATTGCATGGGCGGGTATAGTTGGCTGGCCCGCAGCGGCACAAACGACCCAAGACATCCGAAGTTAAGGATGGCAATGGAAAACCACGACGCAATAAAAGCAAGCGTCGGAGCAACGGGGACAGCCCAGACAACACGGCGGTAAACGCCGAATTCAGGGGCTCTCGACCCGGTTAACGGAAAAAGCCATTCAAAGGCAGCAGAGATGGACAGTCCAGCCTAAACAAGATTCTGGACAGATTATGTCATTCACGGCACCTCCGATAAACCTGCAAATCGCTCCAATAGAGAATGCTGGGTCTTTAAGCAGGCCGGCAAGCTAAACACCGAACACAAGTGGAGGGAGACACCAAGTGAAGATGAGGATGAGCCTCACCAACACAACACTGGGGGACAGAAAAAATCCCACCAGAAGTGAAAATAGTGAACATGATTCACGTAACGAAGAGGAGGAGCACATGCACACTACGAGAGGTATGCACCATAGAGCCAGTTACCCCCAAGTTCAACCCTTGGTCAGCCTGCCCAATCACTTTTGATCGCAGGGATCACTCGACTAGTATCCGGCACGTAGGATTGGCTGCCTTGCTACTAGACCCAATAATTGACGGATACCATCTCACCCGAGTGCTTATGGACGGCGGCAGTAGTCTCAATCTGATATATCAAGACACAGTTCGCAAAATGGGGATAGACCCGACAAGAATCAGCCAAAACAACACTACCTTTGATGGAGTAGTACCAGGCCCAGAGGCCCGGTGCACGGGATCTATAGTACTAGAGGTTGTATTCGGTTCTCCCGACAACTTCCGAAGAGAAGAATTAACCTTCGACATCGCTCCATTCCGAAGCGGCTATCAAGCACTACTCGGAAGAACAGCCTTCGCTCATTTTAATGCAGTACCGCATTACGCTTATCTTAAGCGCAAGATGCTTGGTCCACGTGGCACCATCATAGTTAGCGGAAACTCAGAGCGTTCCTTACATGTGGAGGGATGTACGGCGGCTTTCACAGTCGAACACTGAACGACCCCCCCCCCCGCCCAACCAGAATAAATGATCAGTCGTCAAAGACCGCGAACACGGCTAGACGAGTCCGGCAACCCCCTCGCTGTAACAGTTCAGATAAACCAGAGATTGGGTCGATGGATATAACCCCATAGGTGGCGCTATGGGCTTCTCGCACGTAAAAAGACTATAGTTTGGTTTGACCTTACTTAGATTGAATTTCAATGGTCTATTAATAATAACCAATTTTCTGCTCGTAGGCTTTCACCTAGGTTTTTTTCTCTCTTGCAGATGACAATCATGCTACACCCTTCTAGGACACAGGCGTAGATGTGCAGCAGGTCCCCGCTCAAAGGCTTCTTTTCAGATTAAGACCATGTGTAAACCTTTCTCACTGTCTCTTGTTGCTTTACGCCCTCCGGATACTTAACACAACCGAGAGGGATGCTAACGTTCATTATCAAGGGCTTTGCTCAGCCCGGTATATGTTGTCAAGTCCGAGTACCTTAGGGAGTGTTCGGCGTCACAAGTTTGGCCTTATATGCATCAGCTCCGAATCATGTCTTTGGTCAAATGTTGGGTTTGCCCGACTCCCGTGTTTTGCTACCTTACGTTCAGCTCTATCGGCTAAGATGGCACCGGGAGAACTACTGCGATTGTGCCCTGGTTCATCTGGGTGAGCACCTCAGTAGAGAAAGCCGAAAACTGACTGTCTTGATAAAGCCCGAGACTGGTCAACCACCTGATGACTCAGCGGAATCTTCGTGATTCCTCTGCATTAACGAAGGACCGGTTTCCCAGTCATGTATGTACGTGCACTGTATTCGGATAAGCGCGAAGGTACCAGGGGCTATATATTAGCCCCACTACCAAACACCTATGGCTAACTGAAAGTGTTAAAGCAATATAGTCTGATTGCCTTATTCGCCGCGCTATCACCTCCTTCAAGGACCAAGACGTTGGCTCAAGTGTAAATACGTGCTTTTCCGAACACCCCCGCATTACGTGCGCGGGGGCTGAAGCCAACAACTGCAAACTTTCAGGTTATATAGATACATAAAATGGCCGCACAGCAGGCATCATAATACTTTCAGGCAAAAGTATAAACATAGCCTTTATAATCCAAATAGCATTGTTTTTACAATTGGGATACATGTCACTCGAACATAATATTCTTTGAGCACAGAGCCTCTATTAAACGAGCGCCTTCTAAGACTTCTTCTAAATAGTGCTCGGCCGAGACCCGGCCTATGGCCGGACCCTGGGTTGCAATAGCCGTGGCATTCATCTCTGCCCAGTATGTCTTAACACGGGCAAGAGCCATCCGCGCACCCTCTATGCACGCCGACCTCTTTACGCCATAGATATGCTGCACATCACCAAGGAATCGTTGCACTAAACCAAAATAACTATTTGGCTTTGGTCCTTCCGGCCAAAGATGATCCACGATAGACCTCATGGCAAGCCCGGACAACCTATGGAGTTCAGCCCACTCGGCCATTTGCTCATTTAATAACAGCGGACGCGTCGGAGCACTGAACTATGACCAGAACAACTTCTCTACTTCGTGATTTTCTTGATCTCTGAAAAACGCAATCGCATCAGCAGCACTCATTGCCATGTCCGCATACGCGTCTGCAGCACTCCATAATTGATCCGGAGGGGCATACTTCGGATCTCCGAACTTCGTCCGCATCAGAAAGGGCTTCCCAGCCGTGATATCTCTGGCTTGATGGAGCTCCTCCTCTACCGCTCTGATTTTAGAATGGGTTTCCTTGGCTGCCTCCATGGCTCTCTTCAGGTCAGTCGCTCTCACTTGGCTTTCCTTTTCAAGAAGATCATATCGGCCGGCGGCATCTTTCAGCTCAACAGCCATCTTGGCTATTTTATCTTTGCTCTTGCAATGAGCAACCTGTTCGGTTCTTAAGTCTTCGGCCGCCTTTAGGGCGGCCGTATCACTTCTCCTGGCTTGTTCCTTGGCTCGGGCAAGTTCCGCCCGAAGGGTCTCCACAGAGGCAGCTCCATCTGCAGTCACAACATAGATTAGATACTAGCATCATGCTCCTCTTAATATCTGTCGACCACCCGAAAATACATACCCTGTGCCTCCTCAAGCCGCTTGTTCACAAGCGCAATGTCGTCAATTGCCGCGTCAAGTTGCCGGCTTAGTCCAGCAAGCTCGGCAGTCCGGCTAGCCACCAGACCGTCAGCCGTCTGCACATGAAATTAGCGCAATTATTCACCTGTGACTATGGTCCTCTGTTTGCTGCCCCTGCACAGCAACCAGACTCTCAGGGGCTACTATCTGTATAGAGCACACCTAGCGTGTGCGGTACCGTCAATTTTTTTATATACTACTTGGTGTACCTCAAAGCCTCTTAGCAGGCTCGCAAAAGCTTCATGCAACCCACTTTTGGCGGATGAGATCCTCTCGACCACAGTACCCATTAAGGTACGATGCTCCTCTGAGATTGCCTCTTGCTCCAAAAGATTCATCAGTGCGTCCGGTTCTGCACTAGACAATCCCGGACTCTTTCTGTCACTCCCCTTAGGAGTCGAATACTCCAGACTTGGGGTAGCCGAAGGGATACCTTCTGGACTTGGTGTATTAGTAGAAATCTGTCAGGACCCCGACTCAATGTCACATCGATCTAGCATGTAACACCTCATATCACTTTGCGGCCTCACGCACGGTATTCCCACGGGTGTCGCCTTACCTTAGCCCGGGACCGTTTGCGTCTTTTGGCACACGTATATGATAGTGTCGCTAGCATTCATATGATAAGGAGCCCGGGCTGACATGGCTAGTCGTAAACCCAAAGTGGCACAGACTTACAGGGACAGGCATCCATGACCCAGCATCGAACGTGTCGGTCATCAGCGAGCGAATCCAGGCTGTAGCACTGGGCTAGCAGGACTCCGGTGAACCGGGCTGTAGCGGGCTAACAGGACTCCGGTATTCATCGCGTGACATTTCCCCGAAGGGACAGACACAGGAACGAAGAAGGACACATGCCGGCCAGCCTAAGTGTTCCGGAGCAGCAGCAAGCTACCATGGCTCAGTGGAAACACTAGGAGACATTTCCCGGTAAGAGAGGCTACTAAGGATAAACAACTAGATAGCCAGATCCCACACATACCAAGCATTTCAATAACATACGCACAATATGCTCGATATGTGCAAATACAACATGGCATCACAACATGACTCTACGACACAAGTAATTTATTCAATAGACTCCGAGGAGCGAGATATTACAAACAGGGGTCTCATGACCCAACAATCAGAGCATACAAGTCAAAGCACAAGCGGAAGCTATCATGTCTGGGTACAGACATCTATAAATGAAAAAGGCTGAGAAGCCTGACTATCTATCAGATCCTGCCGAGGGCACAAGATCGTAGCTAAGGTAACAAGCTAAACGTCGAAGACCACGCGGAAATACTAGTGAGACTGAAGTCTCTCTGCAAAAACATAAAATAGGCAAACGTGAGTACAAATGTACCCAGCAAGACTTACATCAGAACTATCTACATATGCATCATTTTCAACAAAGGGATGGTGGGGTTTAACTGCAGCAAGCCAGCTTCGACTCGGTGGCTATCCTGAACTACGACTGCAAGCGACTCTTTTGAGGTGGCGCACACGAGTCCACACATTCACCATATCAATACACCACTATGGATCCGCTCCCGTCTCCCTACGAGAACGCCATCCATAGCACTCACGCTTATCTTGCGTATTTTAGAGTATCTACTTTCACTTGTCTATGAACTGATATAAGCAACCCAGAAGTCCTTTTCCGCGGACACGGCTATTCGAATAGATCATATTAACCCTGCAGGGGTGTACTTCTTCACACACGCTCTCACCACTTACCGCCGTTTACACGACATGTACTCGGCAACCTTCAAGCGGAAGCCCAACGTGGGTGTCGGCCACGGCCTGCCTAAACACTCGAGTCTCTAGTCCAAGTTTATCGCCTATTCGGGTTCCATCCATGAGGAGATCCGGCCGGAGTTTCGCTCACAGCCCCAAACGATGTGAACAGGGTTCCGTGACACCAAACGGGCGCCCGGTTTACCCGGCCACGTGCCTACCGCATCACAGCCCACCCCTACGGTCAGCGCTGCGCACGGCCTCCAGCATACTACAAACACCAGAAACTACTTGCAACTCCTGGACAGAGGACAAGGGTGATTAAGAAGCCGAGAGGGTCCATTGGTTTCGGGCCCAATGCGTGGTAGTAGCTGAATCATGGATCACAAACACAGAACTCAGTTCCTGAGGACGGCTGCAATGAGACAACCCACCATGTACTCCTACATGGCCTCTCACCGCTACCTTTACCAAATCGTGTTCACACACTTAGCTCACCCACAGTAGGACATGTTCACACACCTCTGATTCATCCCCGATGAATCAGACCTGACTCAACTCTAAGCAGTAGCAGGCATGACAAACAAACATGAATGAGTAGGCACAACAGGGCTCAAACAACTCCTACTCATGCTAGTGGGTTTCATCTATTTACTGTGGAATGACAGGTCATGCAAAGGATAAAGGGGTTCAGCTACCGCAGCAAGTAACAGATGAATCGGTGTTGTCCTAATGCAGTAAAAGAGAGCAGGAGCGAGAGAGTAGGATTGTATCGGAATGAACAAGGGGGTTTTGCTTGCCTGGCACTTCTGAAGATAACATTGAGTCTTCATCAGTGTCAACGATCACATCATCGGTATCACGTCTATCGAGAGGGGACTAATACCGGCAATACAGAAAGGAACACAATCAATGCAATGCACAATATGATGCATGCTCATGACATGACAATATGAATGTGTTTTGAGCTAATGCAACTAGCAACAGATTAAATGAAGTTGGTTTGAATATAAGATTCAAATTCAAACTCCATATGTGATTATTCAAATGCCATTTAGTTGATTTGTGCTAAACAGCACCTATAAGTTGTTCCAACATGCATGACAATGGTACAGATGGATTCCTTGAATTTTTCTGATAATTTTTCATATATAAATTATTTAATTTGGAGTTACGGTTAATTTTCTATGATTTTTAGAAGTTTTAGGCATTTTCTGAAATTAATAAATCATTTTAGATTTATTTAAATTCCAGAAAGGAATTATTGCGTCAGCACTAGGTCATGCTGACCTCAGCATAGTCAACAGGGGCTGGTCCCGGTCAAACCTGACCAGTGGGGCCCACTGGTCAGTGACACACCGCTGGCATGAGTCACTGACGTGTGGGGCCAGTCAAAAGCCACGTCAGCAAGTCAAACTGACATCGAGGCCCACATGTCAGTGAGATAGAGAGCTAACAGGGGGTTATTTAACTTAACCCGTGTTTTTTAACAGCAGCGGTCCCACATGTCATGCACAAGGGTTTAATTAGCTGAGTGATTAGCACCTAACCTAATGCTCCACGTCAGCTAGTGACGCCGGCGACCACGGCGACGGCGAGACCTCGCCGGAGTTGCTCGGGACGGCGCTACAGGCTGCGGTTGGGCACCCTGAGGGCACCAGGAGGGAGCCCGTGCTCCTGCGCATCCAGCGGAGGCAGCGGAAGGTCGCGGGGCGGCCGGGGCTGGCGGCGGCGAGCTCGGCAGCGGCGGCCGGAGCTCGGGTTAGTTTGGGCTCGGCGTTAGGGTGCTCGGGAGGAGGAGCTGGTGGGATCTGCGTGCTCCTGGGAGGGCACCGAACGCGTTGACACACTCAGACACGGGCTGTGGTGGCTAAAACGACGGAGGCATCATGGCCGGCGGCGATGAGCTCTCGGCTCCGGCGGAATCGAGCTAGCGGAGAGAAACAGAGGGGGGGCGAGCATAAGGGAAGATGCAGGAGCTCACATGGGGTCGGAAGAGAAGCTCGGCGGGCTCGGGGAGGCTTCTGCGCCGGCGAATTGACGGTGGCGATCTCCGGGCACCAGAGATAAGGACGACGACGCTCCGGTCGTTTTCGGCCTCCTCTGATCGCGTGCGTCGGTGGGTAGCTCCGCGGGGTCAGGGCGGAGCTCAGGCATGCGGAGAGGGGGCGAGGGGGGGTGGATGTGGCCGTGGTGTAGCTCATCGGAGTGGCCATGGCGGCTTCGGCCATGAGGGGAAAAAGAGCAGGGGAGTGAGAGGGAGAGAGCAGGGAGGCAAGGGAGCGGACGAGGGGGTTCCAGGGGGGTGTCGTGGCATCCTCAGCCGATCCGGGGCGGGGCGGCAAGCAGGAGGTGGCTCGGGCGCGTGCGTGCGCGCCGCGGCCACACGCTCGTCCTTCTGTCCGAGGACGAAGACGACAGGAGAAGGGGGTGGAGATGGGCTGGGCCGGCTGGGGGGGAAACTGGGCCGGCTGGTGGGCTGCACGGGTGGGCTGTGGGTGGCTGCCAGGTAAGGTCCAGGTAAGGTTTCTCTCCTCTCTTTTATTTCTATTCTGTTTTATATTTTTCTATTTCTGCAATTTGTTTTTGATTTGTTTTAAAATATCAAATCATTTTATAAAATCCTGGAAATAATTATGGGTACTTTCTGAATTATTTCAGTGACCCTTATCAATTTCCAACATTTATTTGAGCATTTAAATTATTTATAGTATTTAAATGCCCAAAGTCAAATACAATATGATTTAATTCAAAAATCCAAAAAAGACCTAAGAATATAATCATCATTTTTGGCAGAGGTTTCCACCTTAACCAGAAATCATGAACTTTTCTTAGGAACCTTTTGGGTTTATTGAAAAGATTTTAATTCACCCTAGTTGAGTTGATTTAATGCTAGGGTTTGAACATCCCCATTTCAATTTTAGGCAAAAATTTAAACATGATGCAAACATGAAGCTAGCCTAGAGCACTACCAGCAGCTAGGGATGTGACAAAATCCTCCGTGATGACACCTCAGGGTCATCCGCCCTAGGAGGCGGGGAGACAAGGGGAGCCGTTTCGCTCTCCATCATCTCCGGAAGAACATCCCCCGAAGACGAACTCTGTCAAGAAGGGCTATGATCCGGACTGCAAGACATACGTCTCGGTTATTGTCCGCGGAGATAAGGCAAAATATATTTACCAAAAGTACTTTTGTTCACTTACAGCTTGGTGGAGGGCTGACCCCCTTGCGGGTACTGGGCGGCAAGGACGCCCTCCAAGGCAGGGCCTCCTGGCGAGGGTTTCTTCTCTCGTTTGGAAACCTTTGTTTCCAAATCTTCAAGAGCGGTCCTTTTCCTTCCTTGGGAAGAGGAAATTTTGGATTCTTCTCCCCAATTATCCTCCTTCGTGGAGGTACTAATTCCCCGGGTTTGGATGAGTAATACGTGAGGCTCGCTTTCAGCTTCTTCGTCTCTCCTTTTATCTTCCCCCGAGGGCACTTGATAAGGTGCATACTCCAACATCCTGGCTAGCACAGGATCCGGCGAGACCTCGGGAAGGGGGCCGAACACCTGATCATCTTTGCCTTTCTTACCCAGTCCTGGCCAAGAGCAATTCTTTCAGAATTATGTTATGGCAAATGAAAAGACAGTGTGTTCGGTCCTGGAAATACTTACCTGGGTATTTGGACGATTACCGTTGAGACCCGCATACTCGGTGGTGTACAGACACTTTATTCGTGATCCAGAGAACAATTTATACATCTCTTCGAGCATCCCGCCGAAGAACCATTGAATAGTCCGCGGTCCTTCCGGGTTGAACTCCCACATATGAAGACATCGACGTTGTCATGGCAGGACTTGACGAACTAGCATAACTTGCATTAATTTGACGAGACCGACGTTCCTCTTGAGGAGATCTCGGATGCGACTTTGCAATGTCGGCACGTCAGTAGCCGGTCCCCAGTCTAACCCCTTGTTGACCCATGATGCCAGTTGTGGTGGGGGGCCCGAACGGAAGGCGGGGGCAGCCACCCACTTAGTACTTCGGGGAGCTGCGATGTAATGAGTTGGATATCGCCGGGAAGGAGCACTTTGGTCACGGGGCATCGACACCTTTGCTTATTGTGGCAGCTCCGCATTCTGTGTGTCGCCCATCGATCATCTTCGGCTTCACATTGAAAGTCTTGAGCCATAAGCCGAAGTGTGGGGTGATGCGGAGGAAGGCCTCACATACGACGATAAACGACAAGATGTGAAGGATGGAATCCGGAGCTAAATCGTGGAAGTCGAGCCCATAAGAGAACATGAGCCCTCTGATGAAGGGATCAAGACTAAAGCCTAGCCCTTAGAGGGAGTGGGAAACAAACACGACACTTTCGTTGGGTTCGGGAGTGGGGATGACACTACAAAAAAAAGACACATCCGTGACATTTTGGGCCAAACGAATTTTTTTCCTGTCATACATATGACACTTCTATGACGATAATTGTGACAAAACCCGGTATCATCATAGATGTGGCGGGCTCCTACTTCTATGACAAAAAATCATGATAGAAAATGGGCTTTTCGTCCTGGGTGGGCCGAAGACGCAGATGCATGACATTCTTTGGGCCGTCCATGATGGAAAAAACCATGGTAGAAGCGAGGGAGACGAAAATTTTGGGGAGTTCCCGGTTACGGTGGGAGGTCGGGGGCCGAGCGATGCTCGTTTCTCTCGTACACGTACGCGCATGTGTGCGAGGCATTGGCTCTAACTGAACCCGAGCGAGGCGTTGGGCTCTAACTGAACCCGAGCGATTGCACTACAGGCTACGCATTACTGAACCCGAGCGGTTGATCGATGGCTGTTAACTGAACCCGATCGAGCAATTCCTTCGCTACTGCTGCTACCTGAAGCCGATCGATGGGATGAACAGTGAGCGTTGCGGAGGGGTTTGGATGAACAATGAGCGGTGGCGTTGCCTCTGGATGAACAAGACCCCGTGGTGTGGTGGAGGGCTGGATGAACAGTAGACGGTGGAGGGGTGCCCGTGGATGGGTGGATGAACAGGACCCCGTGGTGTGGAGGGCTGGATGAACAGTAGGCGGTGGAGGGGTGGTTGAACAGGACCCCGTGGTG
>NC_041386.1:337000383-337013813 GCF_002162155.2 Triticum dicoccoides
GGATGAACAGTAGACGGTGGAGGGGTGCCCGTGGAGGGGTGGTTGAACAGGACCTCGTGGTGTGGAGGGCTGGATGAACAGTAGACGGTGGAGGGGTGGTTGAACAGTAGCCGGTGGAGTAGTGTGCGGTGGAGGCTGGATGAATAGGAGCCCGTGGAGGCTGGATGAACAGGAGCCCGTGGAGGCTGGAGGAGGTCGACGGTGGAGATGAACAGTATCCCGTCGAGTCCCATTTTGCGGTACTCCACACCCCTCCCGATGAACAGGACCCCTGTTTCGACCGTAGCGCTCCAACACAAGTCAGTTTCCTCTGTTTTGCGGTACGCCACACCCCTCCCGATCAACAGGACCCCCGTTTCAACCGTAGGAGGTCTGTTTCCTCCGTTTTGCGGTACACCAGACCCCTCCCGATGAACAGGATCCTGTTTCGAACATGGCCGGTCGAACACTAGGCCATTTCCTCCTTTCTGCGGTACGCCAGTCCTCGTTTCCATTGCCTGTTCCGTCCAAGCCCTCCTGATGAACACGACGCATTTTGTTGCCTCCCCATGAACACGACGCATTCTGTTGCCTCCCCATGAACACGACGATGATGCTGTTTCTCCATTCCGACCCAGCCATGTACACGAGCCCTTGCTGTACGTATGAACGAGTAGGCATTCGAGACCCCGCCCGTATGTACACGTATGTGGCCGTATTTTCTTTCTTGCACCCTGGCTGCTGTACGTACGTGTAAATGCTATGTGCGCGCCTCTACTACGACACGTGCGCGCCTCTACTATGACATGTGCGTTCCTCTACATCGACCAGTATGTACATACACGTTCGTGACCAGAATGACAACGCTGCGTACGCTTCGACCAGGTGGGTCCCGACTGTCAGGCACTTCCTTGCCTGCGAATATGTAGCTGGTCGGTCCCAGCAGTCAGGGGGCGAATCGTTTTTTTTGCCCGAACGCACTTCCTTGCGTGCGAAGATGTAGCTGGTGGGTCCCAGCAGTCAGGAGGAAATGTTTTTTTCGCGAAATACGGTGGCCCGTCCGGTGGGTCCCGCTGTCAGGTGGAGGAATAATTATTTTGCACGTAATAAGGAGGCACTTCCTTGCTGCGGTCGTGGACCCAGCTGTCAGCCTCTCCACGTACAGTCCACGTCCGATGGAAGCCGTTCCTTGACCACGTTGACCACGCTGTGCCGAGAACACCAGGGCGGTGGATGACGGCAAGGCCTAGGAAGTGGACGACGCGGAGCCGGGGAAGACGCGGCAGTGGATGCCCAGACATAGAGGAGTACGAGGGTTCACTGGTTTGCTGCGGTGTGAGGCTGCCGTCGCCGCAAAATAACAGGGGGTGTGGGTGAGTAGAGGGATGGCCTGGCCAGCGGTGGGAGTAGTAGGGGGCGGTGAGGCCTCCGCCGTATCGCAGCCGGCCACGGGAGGCAGGAGCACGAGGCACGATCGTTTGGGCGGCTGGAGCAAGAAGACCAGAGGTTGAAGAAGCACTACGACTGTCGGATGGACATCGTACGGTCACTGGAGCTAGAATCGTGCATATTGACTAAGTTAACAAAGCCCGCCGGCCCCGTCAACTTAGTAGCCCCACAAGTCAGCCTCCCACCAAGGTGGGTCCCAGCTAGCAGGGGGTATTCATTTTTTTGAGCGTAATAAGGAGGCACTTCCTTGCGTGCGAAGATATAGCTGGTGGGTCCGAGCTGTCAGCGGCGGTAACGTTTTTTTCGCGAAATACAGAGGCCCTTTTGGTGGTTCCCTGATGTCAAGTGGAGGAATCATTATTTTGCGCGTAATAAGGAGGCATTTCCTTGCGTGCGGCCATGGACCTAGCTGTCCGCCTCTCCACACACAGTCCAGTTCAGATGCATGTCGGTCGTTGACCACGTTGACTAGGCCGCGCCGAGAGCACCAGGGCGGTGGACGACAGCGAGGCCTAGGAAGGGAACGACACGGAGCCAGGGAAGACTCGGCAGTTGTTTCCCACGCGGAGGGGAGTACAACTATACGAGGGTTTACTGGTTCATCTATCGTCGCCGGAGAATAACAGCAGGTGTGGGTGAGTAGAGGGATGGCTAGGCCAACGATGGGAGTACGGTGGGGCGGTGAGGCCTGCGCGGCAGTAGAGCCGGCCGCGGGGAGGAGGGAGCAGGCAGTCCCGCCAGCGCCTGTTTGAGCAGCTGGAGCAGAAAGAGCAGAGATTGAAGTAGCACGACAGTCGTTGGATGGCCATCCAACAGTCACTGCTTGTGCGTCAACCTTTTTTTAGGAAAGCCTCAAATCTGTGGAAAACAACATACAACCCATCTGCCATTATTTCTATTAATTTTCAGCCCATTTGCTAATTATTAAGGTTTTTTTGGAGCCCATATTCTTTTTGTTAGCATTACAACCCATATTGTGGCCACGGTTTAAAATTATACGAAATTTTGCATATTTCGGTGCGGTCCAAACTGTTTTTAATCCCGAAATTTCGACTCACATTCAAACTGATTTTAAAAATAAATGTATATCAATATAAAATCCAACAAATTCTCCACGCATAAAAATTAATGTAATTTCAAATCTCGAAATGAAGAAAAGATATTTGAAACTAATTGCCGGTTTGATGTGTTTTAAAAATGTACAACCCATTTCTCATTACTGATGGGCCATTTTCTCTGCCAGCCGAATGAAAGCTCTTCTCGTCTTGAAAGATTTGCAGCCCAACAGGCCTCACAAAGCGACTTACTTGACAAATCACAAAAAATGGGTTGTGGCCGTGGACCCAGCTGTCAGCCTCTCCACGTACAGTACTCTTCCGATGGAATGTCGTTGACCACGTTGACCACGACGCACCGAGAGCACCAAGGCGGTGGACGACGGCGAGGCCTAGGAAGGGGATGATGGGGAGCTGGGGAAGATGCGGCAGTGGAAGCCCACGCGGAGAGGAGTACGAGGGTTCACTGGTTCGGCTGTGGTGTGAGGCTGTCGTCGCCGCAGGGCCTGGCTAGCGGTGGGAGTAGTAGGGGGCGATGAGGCCTCATCGGCAGCACAGCCGGCCACTAGAGGCAGGAGCAGGTGGTGTCCCGGCACTGGTTTGGGCGGCTGGTGCAAGAAGAGTAGCGATTGAAGAAGCAGCAGGACCGTTCAATTCAAATCCAACGATTACTGTTGCTAGAATCGTTTGTTGACTAAGTTGACAAGCCCTGCGTATGCGTCAACTTAGTAGGCCTATAGGTCAGCCTCCCAACTGGTGTGCCCCAGATGTCAGTGGGAGGAATCATTTTTTTCGCGTAATAAGGAGGCAGTTGATTGCGTGCGGCCAGGCCAGCGGAGGGAGTAGGGCGGGCCAGGGAAGCCTGCGCAGCATCACAGTGGGCCACAAGAGGAGGGAGTAGGCAGTCCCACTGGCGCTAATTTAGGCGGCTGGAGCAGGTAGATCAGAGATTGAAGAAGCACGTCGGCCGTTGGATGGACATCCAACACTAACTGCTGCTAGAATCGTGTCTTCACTGACAAAGCCTTGCGTAAACAAGTCAGCCTCGAAATATGTGCCATGTACAACCCATTTGCTATTATTTTTATAATTTTTACTCAGTTTCTAATTCATATGGAATTTATTGCAGCCCGTTTTCCATTTCTAGAATTGCTGGCCATTTTTTGGTCAGTACCAGGGTCAAAAAATTAACTAAATATGTGGGAAATTTTGAAAATTCGCAAATGTTTGCTGGGAACAAAATATTCTTAATCCAAAAATTAATAGCCATACTAAAACAAATTTAAAAATAAATTAGTACTATGTCATGTTAAATCTAATGAAATACGTATAAGATATCAGTGAAGAACAAAAACAAAAAAAGAAACTTATATCCCATTTGCTATAAATTTTTTGGAATTTTCAACCCCTTTTGATATTACTTTTAACATACATTGACCATACTCTTAAGCCAGGCCGGAATGCATCCCTCCTCGTCTTGAAAGATTTGCAGCCCAGTAATTCGGAGAAAACAAATAGGCCTAGCTCGGGTATTCTTCAAAAAGAAATACTAGGCTACCTATTTTCACAAAGAACTGGTGCATGAGCATTTAGCTTTATTTATTTATTTATTTATTTACTTATTTATGTTTAGGAGACCATGAGCATGTACCTGGGCTGGATTCATGTGAGAGCCTCCCTTCCAGTTAATTATGGGCTTCTCTATTGGGCCTTCATTAGTGGGCTGCATGTTATCAACAAGTGGAAAATGTGTTCCGAGTATCAAAAAAAAAGTGTTCCGTACGATAAATAGTATGCGCTACGTACGGTACGGGGAACTGAAGGATCAAACCGTGCAACGACTTCCAAGACATTGTGTTTGTCATTCTAACAACACATTTATTCAACCACAGATGAAATATACTACTGATTGTACATTGAAAACAGCAGCAGCAACAACCAGGGCTGGGGGTGCAACAGAAGCAGTAAGCAGGCCAGAAGAGTGAAGACGCAGCTCTCTCTTCCAAACCAAACATCAGCCATCATTACAAAAGGGCTACCAAAAAAGAACAAGTGTATGCATCAAACTAAATAAAGATCCTACTACACCAAGTGTACGCTCGTAGTTGGTACTACTGCTCATATCTTCGTGTTCCTACTGTACTTAATACGTTCATACTAGTAGTATAATTTGGGTCAGTCGATTTGTGAAAGAAGTTTGATGGAGCAAAGGAAGAAGATGGCAGAAGAGGTGGAAGAAGCCCTTCTAGCCATCCATGTTGCATCAAACGGCTCACATGAGTCGCAGGATCCACGTGGCATTCAAGGTCTCGAAGGTAGATTCCACGTTCGCCCCCGGTTTGCAGGCTCGATGCGCGCGCGACCGGCTTCCGCCGCGATAGCCACCATGTGTGCCTCCTCCACGCGGGCGGAGACGACAATGACACGCCAGTTCCTCCTCGTTGGCGTGCTGGAGCACGCGCTCGTCCTCCTCTTTGTACGCTGCGTGCATAGACATGGCTCCATCAGCTACTTGCGTGCTTGGCAGCGTGAAAGCATCGCGAGGAGGGACTGCAGATGACGTGAGCGGGTGAGCCTTCGGCTTCATGGCACAGGGATGACGGCGACATGGCGGTGATGGGCGAGAAATTGTTGGCCGGAGCAGGCGGGCGCCGGCATGCGCAACAGCGGCGGCGGCATATTGATGAGTGTGCGTGTGGGAGCTTACTTTAGCTTTATGTATAAGGTTGGTCAAACTTAAAAGAAAACCGCACTAGTACACATAAACATTAGACTTAGGCAGAGCTTTTATTCGTTACTAGCTTATGTTCTTGCACATTGTGACCAGCCTTAGTACCACGACCACGATACGGAATCCTGTGCAAGCGCATGAACCGCGGCCGCGAGGTCGATCGAACGGTGTGTCACCGTGTCACGCTCAAAGTACATCCACCGAACCTTTTTGTGTGTGTGAAAACAATCCTCGAATATTACTCAACTTTTTTTTTCCTGTGAAAGTTCTTGACGCTGCAATATTTCCATATATTTGAATTTAGCTCCAGTTCGTGTTTATTTGGATTTGGAGGTTTTAGGTGCACCCTAGTTTTTTTTAATACTGATTTTGTGTGTGTGACTGAGAGAGAACGTGTGTATGTGTCCATATGTGTGTTGTAGCGGAAGGGAAATGTGGAGACGGTGTGCGTGTGATACAGACATAGAGAGGTGTGAATGTGCAAATGATCGTGCATGAGTGAGACATAGACAGATGCCAATATGTTGTGTATACATGAGAGAACGGTCTTCCAGGTGTGTGTTTGAGAGAGAGAGAGGGGGGAGAGAGATATAGAGAGAGGAGCATCCGTAACATAACAACCATCTCTCTTGATTCGTTCATCCCTCGCACGGTCGCATGCAAAACATGCATCAACGCGCACATTTTGACACCCTCACCCAGCCCTTGCCCACGTCAAGGCCCACACAATCTATTCGTGAATACCCATTTCTCTCCTTAGGTTTGTTTTTTCTCAATATCTGACACCCACACACACACACGCACACACACACACACACACAGAGAGACACGCAGCACAACACACACACACACACTCCCCCGAGCACACAATTCATCCCCATCCAAGGTTATACGGCGATTGATGAAGCTATGTACCTAGGGTAGGGTCGTGGATCTGTCCAGCATACCCTCCCCAAGGACATCTCTACAAAGAATCAGAAGCAGTCGAAGAGAAACCATCATCCACTCGACCATGAAGATGTGTTCACTCGACCACCTTGAAGACACTTGACCACCAGAAGATGAGAAGCCCTTCACTCCACAACGGTCGGGGTTTAAACCATAGCTTTATGGATATTTATAGCACTTTACTTCGGACGTTACCAGTAACGCTCCTCCTTTATGAACATTGAACCCTGTGTAATGGACGACGGCTGGGGTCCTGGCGCACTCTATATAAGCCACCCCCTCCTGTGGGACAGGGGTTCGCATCTTTTGTAAACTCACACACACATACAATCTAGTTGACTGCCTCAGGGCACCAAGACGTAGGGCTGTTACTTCCTCCGAGAAGGGCCTGAACTCGTAAAACTCGTGTGTACAACTGCTCCATAGCAAGGATCTTGCCTCCTCATACCTACCGCCCCATTCTACTGTCAGTCTTAGATCCACGACAGTTGGCGCCCACCGTGGGGCAGGTGTCTTAGCGACTTGTTGGAGAAGTTGCAATTTTTCCGATCCCCTTCATCATGGTTTCAGGCCGAGGTTTGGCTGAGGGCCGCGAGATCTGTCTCGGCACGCTCGTGTTTGTCGCCGACAACTCCGCTTGGCTTCAGGAGGCTCCACTCGACGTCGACGCGCTCCCCGTCCGCTGGGCGACGCACTTTCACGCTTGTGTTCGCGGCGTCCTCCTGTGGCAGCCGTCAACCCAGTATCAGTCGACTCCAGCAGCTTTCCCCCTCCTTGCGGCCCGCCGGAGCAAATGCTCCGGTCGGTCGAGGCTTCAGCAGTGGGTGAGGCATGCGGTGGCCCGCCAGTCGGCCACCCTCAAGTCGCGGTGATCGAGCCCGACGAAACTCTCTACGGCCTGTTCGATCTGTCGACTGGCTCCGTAGAGACCGCATCCGAGTGCGACAACAGCGACAGTAGCGACCCAGCGGCTGAAGTTCTGATGGTCAATGGACCACACAGCCCTCCTGGCTTCACCCGTGAAGACGGAAGCGACTGGAACGTCTATCCATCGCGCGTTGATGAAGAGTATCGCCCCGAACCCCTCTCTTCGCAACAGAGGGTGGAACTTTGCTGCTGGAACATGGATGCACTACATACTCCTATAGTTGGAGAAACCCCTGAGGCCCAGGCATTGGAGCAGGCATGCTTGGCCAACTTGGCTGAATGCACTCGACTGGAGAAACTCCAGCGCGCACTCGACGATCGCGCTCGGTAGTGCGCTCCTGAATCTAGTCGACGCCAACTTCCTCCGACTCAGGTATGCCGAACCCCGATCCAGAATCTAGCAGCTACTGCCCGGATAACGGACTCGATCCAACCCTCCCAGTCAAAAGCTGGCCGAGGTCTGGTGTAGATCCGAGCCTTGCTCCGAGCGGCGGGAGAACAAAATACGGTTGTATCTCAGTCACGAAATAGGATCCATAGCAGATCCGTGGCTGCAGACACAGTTCAGTCGGCCCATAGCCCAAGATCGCCCCCGAGGCATGAGGGACATGGAGATCGACCAGATCAGTACAGAAATCGAGAGCAGCATGATCACCAAGTCGTTCGCGATGATCGTCGTCGAGTGCCCACGCCTCCCCCAAGGAGTGGGTCGTACGCACCTCGGCAACATGAAGACAGGCGCCCTCATAGTGTTGGGCGATGTATTCCAGTCGACCCCAGGGAGCCATGCTTTGATGCGAGATCTGTTCTCGTTCAAGGCTTGGTCGACAGAAACAGAGCTCACCAAGAGGGCCATGACAGAGATCCGCAAACCAGCAACAGAGCGCATGTCTCAGGACCAGAGTGCTTCAGCAGAGCTATCAGAGCTGTAGTGATTCTCCCCAACTTCAGGTTGGCGACTCGAGTCAGTAAGTTCACTGGTGAGCCCAAGCCGGAGACTTGGCTTGAAGACTACCGAGTGGTTGTCAAGATTGGTGGCGGCAATGATGATGTGGCCATGAAACACCTTCCTTTGATGTTGGAGGGCTCGGCTAGAGCATGGCTGAATCAGTTGACGCCAAGCAGTATTTATACTTGGGAAGATCTCGCCCGCGTTTTTGTTAGAACATTCGAGGGCACTTGCAAACGGCCGGCAGGTTTGACAGAATTACAGTGTTGTGTTCAAAAACCGAATGAAACTTTGAGGGATTATATCCAGAGATCGATCACTCTACACCACACGGTAGAGGATGTGTTGGATCATCAGGCAATTTGTGCCTTTAAGGAAGGTGTCAGGTACCGGGAGCTGAATATGAAATTTGGCCGGACAGGAAATATGACTCTGGCTCGGATGATGGAGATTGCCACCAAGTATGCCAATGGTGAGGAAGAAGAACGACTCCGGAGTGGCAAGCACAAAGCAGCCGCCCACGAAGCCGGAGGAGGAAACTCCAGTCGGAAACAGAAGCGCAAGGCCGAGCCAACTGCTCCTGGTGAAGCCTTGGCTGTGGTTCAACGAAAGTTCAAGGGGAAGCCCAAAGTGTCGTGGAACCCCAAAAAGTAAAAGATCAAGATGGAAATGACGTGTTGGATCTGCCGTGCCACATCCACACCAAAAAAGATGAAGAGGGTAATTTCATTTACCCGAAGCACACCACTCGGCAGTGTCGGCTCCTAATCTAGCAATTCCGATAGAAACAACCCAAGGAAAAGGAGAAGGAAGCAGACAAGGCTGAGGATGAGGAAGAGGATGATGATGGTTATCCCCACGTGAATTCCACTCTGATGATTTTTGCTGACGTTGAGAGCAAAAGTCGATTGAAAGTCATCAATAGAGAAGTGAACATGGTTGCTCCGATGACACCCAGTTATTTGAAGTGGTCGCAGACTGCCATTACATTCGACCAGTCTGATCACCCAGCGCACATAGCCACCCCTAGGAGGCAAGCACTGGTGGTCGACCCGGTGGTCGAAGGCACTCGACTGACAAAAGTCCTGATGGACGGTGGCAGTGGCCTGAACATACTGTATGCAGAGATGTTGAAGGGAATGGGCATTCCGATGTCTAGACTCAACGAGAGCAATATGAGTTTCCATGGGGTCATTCCAGGCAAGAAGGCTGCGTCACTCGGCCAGATTGCTCTCGATGTGGTTTTCGGTGATTCCAAGAATTACCGCAAAGAAAAGTTGACATTTGAAGTTGTGGATTTCCAGAGTGCTTATCATTCCATTCTGGGCAGGCCAGCTTATGCATGATTTATGGCTCGACCATGTTACGTGTATCTCAAATTGAAGATGCCTGGTCCCAAAGGGATGATCACTATCTCTGTTAATCGGAAGAAGGCAGAAGAGTGCTTCTAGAAGGGCTCAAAGATCCCCGATGCTAAGATGGCCGTGGTAGAATTGCAAGAATACCAGAAAAATGCGGATCTGAGTGATTTGTTGTGAGCCAAGAAGCCAGCCACAAATTCAGCATTACAGTCGTCCGGTGAAACGAAGTCGATTCACATTCACCCGACAGATCCCAATGCTGCTCCGACTCATATTTCAACCACACTCGACTCCAAATAGGAAGAAGCGCTCATCCAGTTCCTCCATGAGAACTGGGACATCTTTGCATGGAAGCCTTCTGACATGCTGGGTGTTCCCAGGGGACTGGTGAGCATCGTTTGCGAGTTGACCCAAAAGTGAAACCAGTCAAAGAACATCTTCGACGGTCCGCCATACAGAAGAGAAAGGCAATCGGTGAAGAGGTGGCTCGGCTTTTGGCAACTGAGTTTATCTGAGAGATTTACCACTCCGAGTGGTTAGCCAATGTTGTCATGGTCCCAAAGAAGGATGACTCACTTCGCATGTGCATTGACTTCAAGTATATGAATCGGGCCTGCCCGAAAGATCACTTTCCTCTCCCTCGCATTGACCAGATAGTCGACTCAACTGCAGGGTGTGAGCGTTTGCCCTTTTTGGACGCCTACTCCGGGTACCACCAGATCCGTCTGTACGGACCCGATGAGATAAAGACAACTTTTATCACCCCATTTGGGTGCTTCTGTTATGTCACAATGCCATTCGGTTTGAAGAACGCTGGAGCCACATTCATGCGGATGATTCAGAAGTGCCTGCTCACTCAGATCAGTCGGAATGTGGAAGCATACATGGATGACATTGTGGTCAAGTCACGTAAAGGTTCCGACCTACTGACTGACCTTGCTGAAACCTTTGCCAGCCTCAGAAGGTATGATATCAAGCTCAATCCATCAAAGTGCACGTTTGGAGTTCCGCACGGAAAATTACTTGGTTTCCTCATTTCTGAACGAGGGATCGATGCTAACCTAGAGAAAGTGGGTGCTATACTCCGAATGAAATGCCCTGTGCGTGTGCATGATGTCTAGGAGCTTACTAGTTTCTTGGCCGCCCTAAGTCGATTCATTTCTCGCCTCGGTGAAAAGGCGCTGCCTCTTTACCGACTGATGAAGAAATCAAATAAGTTCGAGTGGACCCCAGAAGCTGATGCAACATTTGCAGAGCTAAAAGCCATGCTTTCCACCCAGCCGGTGCTTCCTGCTCCAATCAGCAAAGATCCTTTACTGCTTTATATAGCAGCCACTAGACAAGTCGTCAGTACAGTACTTACGGTCGAGTGGGAAGAAGAAGGAAAAGCTTATAAAGTTCAGCGCCCAGTTTAATATATTTCTGATGTCCTGACTCCGTCAAAGCAGAGATATCCGCACTACCAGAAGCTCGTCTATGGGATTTACATGACGACGAAGAAGGTTGCACACTATTTCTCTGATCACTCTGTTACAGTCGTCAGTGACCCTCCATTGTCAAAGATTCTGCACAACAGAGATGCAACTGGTCGAGTGGCAAAATGGGCGATTGAACTCCTTCCCTTAGATATCAAGTTTGAGGCAAAGAAAGCTATCAAGTCCCAAGCAATAGCAGATTTCCTCGCCGAGTGGATCGAACAGCAACTGCCGACTCAAGTTCACTCGGAGCACTGGACCATGTTCTTTGACGAATCCAAAATGCTGAATAGTTCTGGTACTGGGGTAGTACTGGTATCCCCCCGAGGAGACAGGCTCAGATATATCCTCCAGATTCACTTTGATTCCTCCAACAATGAAGCAGAATATGAAGCACTCCTGTATGGGTTGCGCATGGCCATTTCACTCGGCGTCCGTCGCCTCATGGTCTATGGCGACTCAGATTTGGTAGTCAATCAAGTGATGAAGGAGTGGGACGTCAGAAGCCCTGCCATAACTGGTTACTGCAATGCGGTGAGGAAGCTGGAAAAGAAGTTTGAGGGGTTAGAGCTCCATCACATACCCCGACTGAAAAATCAAGCAGCCGATGCCGATGACTTGGCAAAGATAGGTTCCAAGAGAGAAGCCATTCCCAGCAATGTGTTTTTGGAGCATATTCACACGCCAACAATTTAGGAAGATCCTTTTACTGAAGAGCCTCCGCAACCTAAGAGCGCCACAAACCCGACTAAAGTTGAGGTCCCAGCCGTGGTCAACCTGATCATGGAGGTTCTGGCCATTACTCCCGACTGGACAGTGTCCTACATTGTGTACATTCTCAGGTAAGAACTCCCAAAGGATGAGGAAGAGGCTCGACAGATCGTTTGTCGATCCAAGGCCTTTACTGTGATAAGAGGACAACTATTTAGGAAAAGCATGACTGGAGTCGGTCAGAAATGCATAACACCAGAAGAAGGTCGAATGATCCTCAATGACATCCACTCGGGGACCTGTGGTCACCATGCGTCCTCTCGGGCCATCGTGGCTAAAGCATACCGAGATGGATTTTATTAGCCAGGAGCAAACGAAATGGCGAAAGATATAGTCGACAGATGTGAAGACTACCAATTTTACTCCGACTTGTCTCACAAGCCAGCGTCAGCCCTGAAGACCACCCCCTCATCTGGACCTTTGCTGTTTGGGGACTGGATATGGTTGGAGCATTGAGAACCGGCAGGAGCGGCTTCACTCATTTGCTCGTTGCAGTCGACAAGTTTACCAAATGGATCGAAGCTACGCCTATCAAGAACCTTGAGGCCAGCACCGCTGTCAGTTTTATCAGAGAATTGACATTCAGATATGGAGTTCCACACAACATCATCATGGACAATGGGTCAAACTTCGATTCTGATGAGTTTAGAGCTTTCTCCACTTCTCAAGGCACACGAGTCGACTATGCTTCGGTCACTCACCCGCTGTCGAACGGACAAGAAGAAAGAGCCAATGGCCTAATTCTCAAAGGGCTGAAACCCCGACTGATGCGTGATCTCAAACACGCAGCAGGCGCTTGGGTTGATGAACTTCCATCAGTTCTGTGGGGTTTAAGAACAACTCCTAATCGGTCGACCGGACGAACTCCGTTCTTCTTAGTCTATGGAGCCGAAGTTGTTCTGCCAAGTGACCTGCTCCACAATGCACCCCGAGTCGAGCTCTTCTCCGAAGAGGAAGCAGAACAGGCCCGACAAGGTTCAGTCGATCTCTTAGAGGAGGAAAGAGAGATGGCCTTGATCCGGTCGACCATTTATCAGCAAGACTTGCGTCGATTCCACGCCAGAAATGTGATGGGTCGAGCCTTTCAAGAAGGAGACCTGGTTCTTTGAGTGGATCAACAGAAACTACACATGCTCGCCCCGACTTGGGAAGGCCCCTTCATCATCACCAAAGTTCTCCACAATGGAGCATACCATCTTTACAGTGTTGAGCATCAGAAAGACGAGCCACGGGCTTGGAACATGGAGCTGCTCCGCCCCTTTTATACTTAAGCACTCATTCGAATAAAATGTAATAAGAAACACCTTTGTAATTTGTTTATCAAAGACAAGAGCTTACAGTCCTCTCATATGATTGTTGTCGTTCTTATTTATTTCTGAAAGCCTCGAGTGGGTGGGCTTAGTCGCGAATCTGTTTCGCCTAAGTTCGAAAGAAAATCCTACCTAGTGGAGAGTAATCCTCCCACTCGGGGGCTTAGCTGCAGTCCAGCATTCGCCTAAGTTCTCTCACACTGAGGCTTAGCTGCAGTCCAGTACTCGCCTAAGTTTGGAAAATCCTACCGAGTGGAGAGAAATCCTCCCACTCGGGGGCTTAGCTGCAGTCCAGCACTCGCCTAAGTTCTCTCACTCGGAGGTTTAGCTGCAGTCCAGTACTCACCTAACTTTGTAAAATCCTACCGAGTGGAGAGTAATCCTCCCACTCGGGGGCTTAGCTGCAGTCCAACACTCGCCTAAGTTCTCTCACTCTGAGGCTTAGCTTCAGTCCAGTACTCGCCTATGTTTGGAA